>NW_008706746.1:3405844-3426075 GCF_000327385.1 Lottia gigantea
ACCAAAGGTAACCAAATTATGAGCAGATAAAAAAACGTGTGCCAAATGTAGTAACCCAATTGTAAAATGAGATAACTGTTTTGTTCATATTTCACTCATTAAGATGGTTATTGGTTAGAAATTTTGAACGAACTATTGTTTGAATTTGTTTTAGGAAGGGTCATTAGAACAAGCTATGATGGATGCTCTAATTAATGATAGAGTTGATTTTGTAAAGTTATTATTAGAAAATGGTGTCAGTATGCATACCTTTCTTACTATACCACGTCTAGAAGAGCTTTATAATACTGTAAGTCAACTTTTTATATTATTCTTTCATTTCAAAGTTTTCTTCATTAGCCCACAAGGTGCAGAATAGTAGGACGTAAAACTCCATTCATTTCATTTCAAAGTTCTAATGAAGCTGTAAATTTTGGTTTTTGGTGGTTCTCTTGATCTTTGCCTTAAAGGTGATGTTAATTTATTTTTCCACTTTTAGAACAACCTGTAAAAATTTATGATTTAAATAAATTTCATTGTTTTTGTAGAGACAAGGTCCGTCCAATACATTAAGATATCTGTTTAGAGATATATGCAAGGTAAGACTTCATTTCAAGCAGGTAGTAAACATGGCTCATTGTAAAATTTGTGTAGAAAATAAACTGCCTCCAATGTAAAAAAAAGTTTCATGTGGAAAATGACAAAGATGGATCCTATGATATTTTTGTGGAATTGTTTCAAGGAATTTTTTGTAATTTGTCTATGAATGGTAGAATGTATTGAATAAGTACTGTAAACTGTGAAGACTACTGTTCTATGCAGCCCAAGAGTCACTGTACTACATTTCTACAAGATGTAACAAACATACTACTTGAAAATCAATAGTGTTTATAATCTAGATTAAACTTTAATTTAGGATGATATCATTATTTTTTTCAGCATCAACATTCAAATTATAGAGTTACTCTTCCTGATGTGGGCGTAGTTGTACAGCATTTAATGGGTGGTGCATTTAGATCTTCATACTGTAGAAAACGATTCCGACAGAAATACTATGCCTTGAAAAATAATGTGAGTACATTACAAAAATAACTCCTACAGACTTTTGGAACATCGTTTCAGAATATCCAATTTTCTGTTTATTATAATATCAGGATTCATGTTAACAATTAAAGCAACTTTATCAACACTGGGAAATATCTAGCCTACAAAAACCAGCTATACTATATAAAAACAGGAAAAAATAACTTCAATGACTGTCCTTTGGGTGCTGAATTGTGGTTTATTTGCGAACTCTGACTTAAATTGTATACTTTAATGTGGAAAGTAGTAATGAAATATTAATGATTTACTGGCCAGATATTATAAATGACTGTGGTTTGAATGTTTGTATTTAGCAATAGTTACTTCCCTTCTATAATTGCACCTGTTAAAAGTAAAGTTGCTCTGTGTGTCTTATAACATCCCAATAATAGCATTGGTGGCATGCTGACTCATTGCATAATTGAATTTTTTAGCCTGTAGAATTGTACCTTTTTGCTTAGCTTTGGAGGCAGAAAAGCCAGCTAATAAGAAATGATGAAAGGGCAATGCTATTTTTAACTTTTATTAAGGAAAAGGATTCAAAAGCAATATGTTTTTACAAATTGTGACAAATAGCATTGCCTCTTTAAATCTTCCCATCCATGATCTGATCTGTTGTATTTTTGTTGTCCAGCTTAAAGAACTGGAGGTAGGCGTATAATCCTTTTGATTATTTACGGCCAGCACTTAGTAGATTCAAGCATTTACTGAATAATGATTTTATACATTTTGATTCATTTGGCTTTTATTTTCATCGTTTACAAGTAAAATTTGGTTACAGTAAAATTATTCAGTCAGTGCTTCACTATAATGTAGTTATCTAAATAGTCTTTCATACGTAAGTTGATTAGAATGTCAAGATTTCTAGAGTTCTTGCAAACTGTTTCCCTATGATTTATGTGTTATGTTATGTCATTAGCAAGGCAGGAAAGTTTAATGGTTCAAACTAATATTGATCAAATTTTGTCCAACCAAATAGTTATTTGTGCTCGTAATAAAGCTTTTACATACTTGATTTTAATATCATTGATTTAATATGGTGAATGATGTGGTTAATGAACACAGCTTCAAAGCCTTTGAAATTAACAACTTTTACTGTTTTTATGGAATTGTTTTGTCTTAATAAATATTCAGATAAAGTTAAGCTTTCTATCTATTTATTCTTCATTCAATCAAACATACTGATAACTTATGGAAGACTCAAGGAATATTTAGATAAATATTATTGTAGATTTTTGTCACACAGAAAATATCTGCCCTCTTCTATGCTTCAAAATTCAGTTGATAGTTCCTTTTAAAACTTCATGGGATGATCAATTACGAAAGGACTACAATTTAAATTTCATCTCTGAAGTTTATAATAATGTAATATGATGATATATTTTGCTTTCTTGAGAGTCCATGAAAAGGTTGTGGTTCAAATAGTTCATAGATATGATAGTAAATATTATCACAGAGGTTTTTTTTTAACTGTGAATGGCCTTGATTGATTAATAAACTTTACAAAATCTCTATATTCAATAGATTTTAATGACATGTAGTATTTTATATTGCACAGTGTAATTATAAATATTGAATGAGAAATAATCTTGATATCAATGTTTGATGTAATTCATTAGATTTTCAAACATTCCTGAAACCTATTATTTGAATTAGAAAGTCGTTGCACTCAACACACATTTTATATGGCTTGATGATTTATTTTTTCTTGCTAGCTTGAAGAGGTAGGCACATAGTCTGTTTATTTGGATTATCTAGCATTAGAGTAGATGTAGTATGCATTATTAATTGCTTTTGTAGTTGTGAAAGAATATTTATAAAATTTCCAGCAAAATAACAATTATTACCACAGATTATATTTAGAAGAAGCTGGAAGTGTATTCGTACCTATTTATGAGAATGCATTTCAGATTGCTCATTGCAATTATTTATATTACTTTTTCCTTATAAATTATTCTCATCTGGCATATGTCATTTTAAGTGCAGAAGAATCTGAAGCTTCATCTAACTAAGGAGTATATGGAAATATCTGAAGCATACCCTTTCAGTATATTTGGCCTTTCTTAACCTGTGTGGTATTACAATGAGTTTTTTACTGGAATTTCACTCAAGAGACTAATAAGATATTAGTTTTATATTTATTGATACAGTAATATATGTTGCTTCTAATTTGGGAATTGCTTCTAACATTGAGGTGATGATCCTTCAATGGTATATTAGAGGTGATGGTTATATTTATTTTATCCAACTGGACCTTGTGCTGGTGATTTTTTGGTCACGTTTCCAGTTTCTATTACTTTTATATTTCTCCTCAGTAGCTCCTCTAATAATACTGCAGGTAAAAGGTGCAAATAAACAAGTAAGCGCTTCATATGAAATGTTTGATTTTTCTATTTACTACAATAATGTCACACAATATACGCATCACACAAAGAATATTGTCTATTGCCACCTTAAGCAGGTGAAGATTTCTGCAATAACTTCGATCCATCAGTGAAATAATATGACATTTGCTCTTTAAAGCTATATTAAAAAAAATAATTAAAAAAAGGTTTTCCTGTGAAACGTTTTTTTCTTCTTGATTTGATATTGATATATAAATGTCATATTATGATGCAAGGACTTATTTTCCTTTGTATCCTCAAGAGTGTTCATTTCAGTCTGTTTGTCACCATGACAGCTGATATTGTCAGGGCTGCTATTTCTTTGTGAATTATTATACTTATTATGACATATGTTACAAACATTGACCTTGACAATTTTTCAGTGAAAATAACTTTTTTTAAACCAGGAAAAAGAGACAAATTGTTCTTGCAGCATCACCTTTCTCTTGGATATGATCAAATAATTGTAACAATGTTACTGCTAAAGGACTAAGATTTTGATGTTACTTATGTTTAAAATGTTACACAATGTTTTACAAATACAATGCTAAGCTCTTACATATTACAATACAATCATATACTATTCTTATATTTTCACCACAACATAATATTCCAATTTCGATAAATAAGAAAAAAGTCTGGCAATTTTTACTAGGATATTGATGGATGGTAGAAATTAGAATGTCTCAAAAATGATGGAATAACTGAAACATAATTGTTAAATAAATACAGATTTAACAGAAATTCAATTTGATTTATAAACATATAACAATGGCTGATATAGAAAAATAACACTATTTATATCAATATGATTAATCTGTCAACAGTTGTGTATTAAATTGTGTGCAGATGGAAAAATGGACATGCATTTTTGTTTTATTGAAAAAATTCCGGATCTGCAGTTTCTTTTTAAAAAAAGCCTGCAACACATTATAGATATGTGGTACTCCTCTTTAACATGTGTTCAATATTATAGAGACTGAAAGTGCCAACTTTTATTCAATTAGAACACTGGTTCCAGGAGACTTATAAAGAATTATTCTAGAATAGTATCAATGAATCTATATTAGTGACAGGTTGAATGAATATTTATATTTTGTGCCACATTTGTCTTAGATAGAAATGTGATAACAACATATCTCTCTTGATACCCTATAATATAGAATAGTCAAGGGGTTCAATATCTGTGCTATTACCAACTATAGAAACTACTTTCATTGCAGTATAAAAATCTTTCAAGGTTTTTGTTTAAAATAAACCTGTAGACAATTAAGATGTTTTTTGAAAGAAAGACAGGCACAGATTTTCCTTAATCCTATATCTGATCAAATATAATTTGAAGTGGAATTTAGAAGCAATATAGAAATTTAAAGAGGACTTTTGACAAGATGATTGAATTCTGTGTCAATGATTTTATACAGGCATGTTAATTGTTTGGAGGAACATTCATTCACATTTAGTATTATAATGATTTACTATGTTGTAAGTTTTTCAGCTGTTAATATTTATTATCTTCATGATTCTTGACTTTTTTTAATCTTTTTCTTTGGAATAACAGCAGCAACCTAAACAGGTATCTTTGATGAACTCCTACCCATTCTTCTGTACTTTATTTCTGTTTTTCTGTAATGTTTTGTTGAATTCTGTATTAGTTGACCTACTTCTTTATAGCTTTTCATTTTGAAACTTTAGTACAACCATGAATTATTCTCTGTAAAAATGTTAAGATTTTTTGTAAATCTTAGTAATTGCATGTATTGTAAAGCCTTTATCTATTTTTTTTTAACCCATTCCATATTTCTGTAGCCAGAGAAGACATCAATTGGAAAATGAATAATTTTTAATTCTGAGGGAGACTTAGTGATAATAATTGATTATAGAATTGATTATCATATAGTCCACTGCATGTTACTGTTTTGTTTCCTTATTGACTTCCATGCTTATATGATTATCAGTTGCAGATTCAAGTTTATTTCTGTGTGTATTTAGAACATAATATATATTAGAAAGCCTTGGTATCTAGTATAGCATGATTTATAATTATGTGATACATTTCTTTTCAAGCTGTATATATTCTATAGATAAGTGTAAATTGGAAGGGTCAGGTGGATCCCTTTTAATAAATTACTTTCAATTGTTGAAGATGAGTTATAAAAATTTCAAACATTCCAAAATGAATTTACCTTCAAGCCACATAGATTATGAAAGTCAGAAATCAAGTTGAATGTCCTGCTATATTTCCAGAAGCTGTTTATCAAGTTCATTATGATCAGAAACTGTTTATTCTCTTTTTGAAAACTATTTAGAATTATATTTTTTACGTGTTACAGGGAGCATCATTAGGAAATGTAGTGACATCCATTCCACATCTCGTCAATACTAAAATGGTGGAAGATTTATTCCCATATCCATTCCATGATTTGATGATCTGGGCAGTGTTGATGAAACGACAGAAGATGGCACTGTTTATGTGGCAGCATGGGGAGGAAGCCATGGCAAAGGTTTTCAATTTTGAATTTATACTCTTATATTATATATTAGTTGGATATGTCTGAAGTCTTGTAATGACAGGTTTGACTGATATTTTTATTAGCCTTCTACATCAACTCTTTAGAAAGATCTGGTTAGCTGTAAATGGGATTTTGATTGAAAATGGAGACATTTTTTGTTTATTTCCTATTTTCTGTCATTAATTCATGATTACAAAAAACCATATGATATATAAGGTTTCTAGATTTTTTTTTTACCTCCTTTATGACATTTTTCATTTACATGCACACATACTTCTGGAAAAGAGTGATATAACGTATGGCATTTCTTAAATAGGAAAGTGTCTCAAAGCCATATGATTTCAAGTGAATTAATTAATTATATGTTGCTTGTTTGTATGTACGATAGAAACTACAGTTTTTATCCAATCTTTATGAAATTTGATCATAAGATCTCAGTCCTGTTCGAAATTGGTAATAATAGGATGAACCGTTTCAGAGTTATTGCCCTTGACTTAGTAAAAATGCAGCAAATTTGGCTTGTAGGCATGATAGAGACTACAGTTTTTATCTGGTCTTGATGAAACTTCAAACGTGGTATATATTGATGAGTTCTTGGTCAGGTTCAAAATTGGTAATTACTCGATGAATAATCACCTAAGACAGAAATTGAATATAAGAATGACCTTTGATATGTTGTTGGTATTGCAGGCTCTATTAGCATGTCGTCTGTATAAAGCGATGGCACATGAAGCTGATCAAGATGATCTAGAGATTGAACTAACAGCAGAATTCAGAAGATATGCAAAGTAAGTTTGACACATGCTACTTCGATTATAATGAATGTTTACTTTTTTTGTAATTTAGATATTTTGATATAAAAACAATATGAGGTATGAAAACTCTCCAATGGGGATGCAGAATTGATGAACCCAGTTTATGAGAAGCATCCATTTTTTTTACATAATTCACTTACCCTCCCTCCCAATACATTTCCTATCACAGTCATTGAAATGAAATAAATAAAAAATCAAATATTTTTGTTTTCAGAGATTTCCAGACAT
This sequence comes from Lottia gigantea, assembly GCF_000327385.1. NCBI lineage: Eukaryota > Metazoa > Mollusca > Gastropoda > Lottiidae > Lottia > Lottia gigantea. Next base: position 3,412,844 of record NW_008706746.1, read on the forward strand.
TAGCACTGGAATTATTAGAACATTGTTATAAAATAGATGATGACTATACTCAACAACTGTTAACTTATGAACTCAAGAATTTTAGCGAACAGACTTCACTCAGCTTGGCAATGGTGGCAAACCATCGTGAGTTTATAGCTCATACCTGTTGCCAGGTTTTATTAAATGACTTATGGATTGGTGGTCTCAGAATGAGGAAAAATACCACCTTTAAGGTAAATAAAATCTTTGTGTTCTAGAATTTTGGGATCATGCTTTTGCAAATGCAACCTTAATGAAAACATCATTAATCAAGTTACTTTTCCATACGATGCCTTAACTAATTATGCCAAACTGCAGAAATTTACAATGAATGATGTAACATGCTGTAAAGAAATGAAACCAAATATCTAGAGCTGTATTATAATCAGATATTAACCCACCAAAAACACTTGATTTGGACATAAAATCCTGATCAAGACACCTAGTTCAGTTAATTATGAAATATTTCAGGTTATCATGGGTATCTTTATACCACCATCTATCGGTTTATTAGAATTCAAGAGTAAAGAAGAATTACAGTTGATGCCTCAGACAATGGAAGAACATTTAGAAGATCTGGAAGATGCTGATTCCACAGTGGATCATATGTATGCTTCTTTTGAAGAAGAACAGGTGATTGAAGTAGGTTATTTCTAATCTGACCGTCTCGACATCGTCATGCTGTTGCTGTGTCGCTCGGTCAATGATATTTATTATGGCTGTGAAGCTGTTGTCATACTGGTGACATCCATTGCTGTTGTTTTGACGTGGCTGATCAGTAAGATCTTTCTAGTTGTTGTATTATATTTGTTGTTCTTTGTCAGCTATGATTTATAGTGAAAACTCTTATCTCTCTTAAATACTTTCAAATAATTACAATATTTATTTTAAGAATATAGCTTGAAAAATAGACACTGAGATGTAATTGGTTGTAGGATTGAATGCTTTCATTGCAAATATCTGATGCTTGAGTTAAGAGTTTTCACTGTTGAATTGCTTCAAATGTGTGTAATGTAAACATAAGAGTTATGTAAGAATGTTGAAGTATATTGTTTGCAGACTTTACATGATGAGCTTAGCTGAACTATTATCATGCTCTATAAAATCAGAATAATTCTAGCTTAAATAGCTTATGAGTTGTTTTATTTTTATTGTTTTATTTTTATTGTGTGTGCCAATTTGCTTGCTTCTTTCATTTAAAGTTTCTATTGCATGGAATATTTTTCATATTGACATTTTTATAATAATAATGTTAAGTAAAGAAGTATTTTAATTCTAACTGTAACAGTTTGTAAGAAAACATTATGTTTGTGTATTTTAAATGTTAATTTGTATAATTTATGTAAATTGTAGAATGAATTCGGTGAAGATAATGAAACCAGTTTTAATACTATGCAGCAAGGTGGCCCCCCACCAGCTACTAAAGAAAATGGTGCCGTTCCTCATGATACTAGTATAATTTCACACCTTCCTTTCCGCAAGAAGAAAAGTCCTCTACGAATGGGAAAGAAGATATATGAATTTTATAATGCTCCTGTAACTAAATTCTGTGCTCATACAGTAAGTTAAACAGTTAAATGGGTACTGTAGTGAGAAAACAATATACAGAGTTCTGTCTGTTTTAAAAAACCTACTTTGTTTTATCAGTCTTATTATATAAACATTGCTGTTGATCTCATATAAAGTTTCTTACAATTTAATCTCAGAAAAAAAAGGAAAGGGTTCTTTGAAAACAGAAGAAATAATATAAAACAGTTTATGGATTTTTTGTTTAAAATTTAACATTTTTGTCATATTTTAAGACTGTACAATTTTATGAGGACAAGGCCATGAATACCACATTTGTTAATATTTTTATAAAGTGCCTGATCTGATTAAACATTGATAATATATTATGTAAATTTTTTTATAGATTGCCTATTTAACGTTTCTGGTATTATTTGGTTATACAGTTCTATCACAGATTCATACTGGTTTAAAATGGCAAGAAATCTATGTTATGAGTCATATTTTTACTTTAGCCATAGAGAAAATCAGACAGGTATGTATCATTGTTTTATCACATTTAAGATAGTAAGAATAAAATATTTTCACTATTAAAATGATGCTCAATACATCAATTACAGACATATATAAAAATATTAAAACAAACATGAATATAAATTAGTTGTTATATAAACATAATACATAAGACATGGTTATCAATTGTCATGTCAACAGCATTAGAACATTTATTTCAAAGTTCATGGTCAGTAAAACATAATTCACACAATTACACAAGTTACAGTTTCTCATCATCTGATATTAAACTATTAAACTAATAACAATTGATCTCTGATGAACATCATTCATTTCATCAGTAAATCTAATTTTTACTATTTTTATGTGAATTGGAATATCAGTTTAAAAATATAAGGATATATCTTAAAATTACAATGTCAGCACATATCATTCAGAAGATAGTCCAAGTCAATTTCTACCTAACTTAAGGATACTTTGTTTATTTTGAATATGAATATACAAAACGCAAGGTTTTACCTACAAGCCTGCAAAGAAGTAGCTTACTGCACTAAAGGATGATGTTGATGATTTGAATTAAAGTAAAGAAGAGTTAGAAATTTTAATGGATTTGAGTGAAGGACATAGTGTAATTTATATTACAATTTCAATATATTATACAAAAAATCTATGTGCATACTTGAGAAATATTGATTTTATGATTGGTGGTTGTTGAGAAATAGTAGTTGACAGTTAGCTTACTGATTACACGTGGATTGAGTTTTAACACTTGACCAAGATTCTACTGGCCAAACAACTAAAAATCTAATGAAAGAAATATAAAATACCGATAAAGAAAGGCTCTGTCTGGTAGATTTAAGAGTTTTCAATAGAAAGTAATTAATTTCTACTTCATGAGGTTATATAAAAAACATTAGTCGAGATAATTGCTTACATTAAAGTCTCGGAAATTTACACTTCAGAATTAAATGAATGAACTTGGGAAAGGTTAAAGAGACCAACATATTTTAAATTTCATCTACTCTGATGTACAACCATTCTTCTCAATGATAGTTTTTGTTGAGTTTGCTCTGAACATCTTTAAAATCAGCATAATACCTAGTTGTTGATGATCATGATGAGTGTTACATAAGATATAAAATACCTCTTTCAAATTGGTATGACTAGAGACATCAAAGATCCAAGATAACATCTTTCATCTGTGGTCAAAATACTTGTTGACAGTTATGATGAGGTAAACATTGTTTCAAATTAAGACTAATCATGTCCATACCATTATTATAATTGTTCCATAGTAATTGGTATGACTAGAGATATCCAAGCTAGCATCTTTAAACTGTGGTAAAGATTATAGCTGACAACCAATGATGAGGGTAACATTATTTCAAGATTAGTGGTATCACCTTGTTAGGTGGTATGAATGGAGATGTCACTTTGTGCTAATGCTGACGTCACAGAATGGATGATTATGTTTGTCTAATCAACTCTAGTACATTAAACTGCCATCATTAAGTTCCTGTACGCCTCGTAAAATATACTTCAAAATATCTCCATTAACTTAAAGTTGATTTAGTTCCATTCGGAGATGAAGAGTACAGTTTCATTTCAAGCCTTCATTGTTCATACCAGTCTGAAATCTACTGAATAATAAACTCTTTATTGTTTAAAACAGGTCAGAATTAGGTCCATTCCATTTAAGTATTTTGGTTGAATGACATTCAGCTTGATCTTCAAATTGTTAATTTCTCACATTTATGTGATCACAGAAAACTGATTGATGATAATTTTGTTTTTGATTGATCTCGATCAACACTTTCTTATTTTGTTTAATTGAACTCTTTTGCCTTATCTTAATGTTACATTCTCTTAAAACTTATTTAATATTTTAAAATAAATGATCAATGATCCAAATAATCATGGATGAAATAATTTATTTTGAGTCAATATTAAAATTTACAAAATTGTTGAATTATTTTTTTTATGAAGGCAGTCATTTGATATCAAAATCAGCAGACATGCTTTATACTTCGAAAAACAAAGATTTTCCCAATTACACTCTACATATTTCCAGCTTAATATTAGTTATTGGACTATTTATTTATTTTTTTTTTAGTTTTTTTTTAAGTTTTGCCATGCCTTGTCCATTAGCTGGTCCTTAACTCATCATGTTTTCTATTGAACTATTTACTGAAGAGCTTATTAATACTACAGTCTCGACAAAGTATATTATAAGGTTTCACATGGAAGTTCAGTATATCTTCAGGATATTGAAGTTGTAATTCTGATTATGTTATGTTTGTGGGATGTTCTAATCCAAATTAAGCAGATGCTCAGAGTTAGATGATAAGATGAATCATGTTACAATAGTACAATTAAGTACCCAGATCTTATGATATCTTTACAAAGCTGTTCAAATTCTTCAATTGATATTCATTAGACACTATTTCAAGACAAACCAAAACTTATCAATGTATTAACAGTTTTTTTAATTCAATTTTTATTCAATTTATAATTTGACATCAGATTTTCTGTTAATGATATGCATTAATGTTGATCAGTATTAAATTTTTTATGGAAACAGTCTGAAAATCATCATTTTAACAAGGTAGTATGTTGATTGGCTTGTGATCATAGAAAATAAATTTGAAGAACAGTCTGGGGGAATACACTTTCTAACCGAGTATGAAAGGCAATGTACTATTTAAGGGTTAAGAAATACCCGATAGTAACTTTAGTCTCAGAAGTCTTACAAATTTGGCTTCACTGATACTATTTACGTTTTTAGCCAGAGGTGGAGCTTTATACAACTTAGAAGTATATTATATGAAAATACCAAACTGGTTCTGTTACTTGATTAGACTTAAAGGAATATAGTAGCTTCAATGAATAAGCTTAATTTTTGCTATTTATAGCACTTTTCTACTGCACAATTCAACTTACTTGAATCTTGGCAGTAAAGTCTTCAATTAGTTATATGAAGTTATTATTGATATTAAATGGTGTTAATTGTAAACTGCACAACTGTGAGGCTAGAACCTTGTCAACATCAAGATGTTATCCTTTAAGAATAGTTTATTGCTAGGTTTCATTCATGTTGAAGTATGGTTGAGAACTTGTCCAGCCAATGAGCCAATTAGTCTAGTGAATTTGTTACAGTAATGATTTTAAGATAAAGTCCTGATAATTAGAGGAAAAGGGATGGTGAACCTAATCAGTCATAAAGACCTTTAATTGTAATCATTAGATCTAGAGTTGAATGACCAACTTACCATGGACAACATTATTTTATCTCTGTTTAAAATATGATGCCTTTGGTTTCAGAAAGTATCATAATATTCAGACCCTTTTATTGCTGCATAGAAACAGCCATTAGCTTGTAGTGATTATAATTGAAGTGTCAAGTATTATTACTTTAAGTTGAGAGTATATGATGTTATATTTTATTTAGGTGTGGTGTTAGATGGATTATTATTTTGGGTCCTAAGTGCAAATACAGCTAAAATTAGAACTTTTCAGCTGATACCCATGATTTGAGAGTCAAATTAAGTTAACAGATGCAAACATTTCCACATACACAAATAAGGTCAAAGCTGAGAATAAAATTTTAATTCATCTAATAACAATAAAGAAAGCTAACTCTATCACAATAGCAATAAGAAAATATTTTTTACTCTGTAATAACGTTGGTCAATCTCACAATACAGTTTATCTGGTGCTTTACTTGAAATTTTCTGTTAGTTGAAATCGCAGTTAAATCCTTGAATTGTGGAACACACAAGTTTATTTCACCATAAGACATAATAGAAAAGAATATTCATTTAAAAACAAGGGTAATTGGTTATTGTATGCTTACTGCAGTGAAAAGTGTTCAGCATCTTTAAGTGGATTAGTTATCATTTAGTTTCTGTCAATTTTACGGAATTCTCGGCTTGAGAAGAATTATTTCCGCTGTTTGAATTAAAATTATTGATGACATCCATAAATACGTTTTCCATCAGAGGATAAGAACTGTCATGTCCACTTCCACTCGTGCGAAATGTCATCTTGGTTATTGGCTTATTTTTCTTTTTTCTACAAAACAATTTCCGCATTTCATGACGAAATCTTTGGCCTGTGATGCAGTAGAGACAAAAGTTAATTGAATGATTGGTGTAAAGTAATAAATAACATACCAATTTCAACAAAATGCCAATTGCAATGTCCTGTGTAGATCTGGGTTTAGGTCGTAATAAAGAGTAGAATGACGAAGGTAACGTTGTAACTATCCACACAAAGGATATAGTAAGTAAAGTAACAGCCAGTTTTCTGTGATTATTTCTGGTTTGTTGATCATCTTTAGTCATGGTACTGGTTAACACTTGACGATGTTTTAATAAATTGACAATAATTAATATATTGAACACCAACAGAACAATGAAAGGGAGAAAGGTGTAGAGGACTAGATTGATCCAAGCAAAGATTTTACAAATAAATGGAGCATATGTATAAGAAACACACATGAGTCGATCAACTCCCATTGATGATGCAGTTGATATGAGCTCAGCTGTCCAAAACAAGTGAGAATTAACAACCACAAACACAGTTGCAATAACAAAAGTTCCAAATTTGGCTCTAGAAACACTACACATTGTTCCAGCTTTTAATGGAAACCAAACTGCTAAAAATCGCTCAATTGTCACAGCCACAATAATCCAGGCTGAAAAATGGTTACAAAAATACACCATAAATATAATTATTTTACATGATGCATTGGAGTAGTGAAGCATATCAAAATCTGTCAGAGTTTGAATCCAAGTTTTAAAAGCACTGACGTATAAAAAAGTTGTATCAGCAATGGCCAGCGTGGCAAGGTAGAAACAGGTTGAGGTTTGACGCATCTCACGTCTGAGCATCACAATCAGGCTTAACATGTTTCCGATGGTTCCACCAAGAATTATGATGGGGAATAACCAGAGAATTAAAGTCTGTGATAGTTTATATTCCTCATAATCCTTCAGCAAATCTCGTAAAGACAGCATTTGTCGTTGAAAATTCCTGGTTGAATTTCCTGTAGAGTTGGTAAGGTTATACAACATCATTGACAGATCTAGGTTGACATCTGGATCAAATATAGAGTATTTTTCTGTATTCAGAATTTTGTTAGACAGTGTGGAGTTTGGGTAATCCATGATGAAATCTGTATTCAATACTAGTTCTTTAACACAGACTTTTCACATCAAGGTGGCAACATGGTGGAATTCTGAAAAAACATAGATAACATGTTATTTTTAAAGAAAGATTATGGAAATTCAAAATAAAAATCCATAGATGACATGTAAATACTATACAGATAAAGAAATAAGATGTAATATTTTTATAATCTGTATGAGATGTATATAGTATTTGTAAGTTATGTGGTGTGTCATTGGAGCAAGAAATATAAGTAGTTTCCATTCAATGTGTAGTTGGGATCAATGACACTAAAATGTCTTTGAAGTTATTGTTATTGCTGGCAGCAACCAAACTGCTCTCTTGAAATCTCTGATTTAATAGGTATATGCTACTAATTATGTGGCAAATGACTGCCTTGGATGTTTTAAATTTTGTGGAAAAAAAGATTGTTCTTACGTACAGTTATCACAAAGTATCACAATTATCAATGCAGCTTCTCTTTTGATAAGTTCTAAGATGTGAACCGTCTTTGATAGCGTTTTATGACTGATATTAGATATCACACTGTCTATACTTAGATTTCTGATCTTGATTTAATTTCCGACTGATGATAGGAAACATTGCCCTACAGTACTGACCTACAAATCAAATGAGGAAGAAATCAAAGATCTGTGAAATTCAATTATCTCTTCATTATCCTGTCTTGTTTTCTCTTCACATCTGTCATAAGTATGTCATGATGTGGGAGAAATTTATTCTTCTCTGATATTACTTCTGACTCTCTTTACTTGTAAACATGTCTGTAGTTGATGGCAAGATGTCAATGCTATTGAAAGCTGACTTAAGAGACAAATAGTGTGTTTTGTGCTGAATGACGTTGCCCCTGGAAGAAAGTCTGGCATAACTTTATCTAGTCTGTTTCTTCTTCATGGTTTGATTTTGAAAATTAGTATATAATCTGTCATTTATGGTTAACTTTATGTTAAAATATATACAGAACTGTCCACCATTTCATTTCTCAGTTTTCTTGACCTCATTGATATTGTCTATTATTATCAAATACAACTCAATACCAACCACCAGTACTTAAGTCCTAAAGTATTAGAGACTTATAAAGGATTAAAACGTTGCAGAATTTAGGCTTTTCAAAAGGATTAAAAGAAGAGATTAATGGTAGATATTAAGCAATAATACAAATACTATATTAACACTTATAGATTAAATCTACCATTATTCATTACAGACCACCATTATTCATTACAGATCAATTCTCTTGAGTATCCTAAATGACTATTTTTTCTCCTTATAGATTGCAATAACATAAGTTAATGTAATTTCCAACCAAATAATTTCATCATTTCCCACTAATACCAACAAATTAATCTGATAAGTTATCCCTCTTGAGACAATTTGATGATAAACTGTCATATATCAAAATAGAGCACTCAGATATTTTAGCACCTTGTCAAGCTTTAATGGACAATAAAAAGATCAAGGTGATTCATTAGCACTGACCATTTACAAAAAAAAAACCAATATATTGATTATGACAATCAAAAGTGAAGAAACAAAAGTGAAGAAAGTTAAAGGTAAGAGGGTATTTTGTAGGTAAGAAGAGAGAGCATATCAGAAGTTGCTCTCACATTTTATAGGTAGCAATTGGTTATAATGCACTTATATTGGAATCTAATAACTACAGTATTAAGGTTTTAAATATGGAGTAAAATGTATTACTGACAAACCTACAATTTTTTATATTGGACTCAGCTGAATTGTCTCTTTTCTTTTCCAACAAAGTCAAACATGTGTTTAGTAAGAATAAATATTGTTTGGATACACTTGTGTTATCAGTTTCAACACCTTAATATTATCATCAGTAATTAAATCTATATCAATCAATTAAAATGTGTTCATAAGGTAGGAATGTGTAAAGGATATTTGAATTATCTGTATATTCAGATACTAACAGTATTTCCATTCTCCCACAAAGATCGATAAGTTTGCTCTTAGGTACACAAATTAAAAAATATCCAAGGTAATTACATCATTGATTCTGTCAAGTCTGATAAGATATAAAATTGTTATTTATTATATTTAGTGGATTGTTAATACAGATTAAAGATGCTGTTATATGAGATATTTTATGGTAATTAGGTTTACTGTAATAAACGCTGACCTACTTGGTGCTGGTGGTAGATCTATTAAAGTAGTGTTCCCAGATAGATCTGATAACAGTAAAATTCAAATTTAAGACATTAAAAGAACTGAGCAATGTACTAACAATGCATGAAATACCAGGAAATTATAAAGTTTAGCATCTAGTGGTGTAAAAACAATTTCTTGACCTTAAGCTTCTAAAGAAATCACCACCAGAGCAAAAAACAGTCTCAAGTGTAATTCACCTTTCACAATATACATGTATTTCATTTGTGATTTTCATTGAAATCTGTGATTTGTTCCTGTTATATCTGGAATGTTTAGATATATCTATGCTATATATAAGGTATATTAGAACTGACTGGTTTTGATATAGAAGCTGTTTGAAAACTAATCTTAAATTTAATCAATTTATTTTTATGCTCCAGATATAAAATTAAAGTACACTGAATTTCCTGTACTCTCTGAAATTCCATGTCAACAATTCTAATATCAGTTCATTTTGTATCTAAATGGAAATATACATATGTAGCAGGAGGTAATCTAGGGCAGTTATTTCAGACCAAAAACTCACAACCCAAATATCAATCCTGTCGTGTCTCAATACACCAGGAGTTCCAGGTTCTTTCAGGATACTGTGATCTCAATGGGAAGTAATAAATAATTAAACAAAAACACATTTATTAACTCAAGACAAGACATCACAGAACGAATTTCAAACAATACATTAACACAAACATTGAAAACCCTCGATTCAAGACCATAGTCCCCGTTTTAGATTATTATCGAATGAGTGGAACGTTATGTTCCCGATTCAGGTTTGACTGGAAACCAAACCGACCCAAGGCAACCACAACCCCAAATCAAACAGCCAGATCGTCACTAAGGTAAGAGTCAATTCTATGAGCGGAGTGTTATAACTCCCACAGGACGAACCTACTTACCCTAAGTCGTTTACCGACCGACTGCCTGTAATAAGGTACAATCGAACTTTTTTATAGTGTTTGCTCATGAAAATCCCGTGCAATGCTAAAGTCAACTCTCATTGGTCGAATCCACACTCAATTGATGAAATGCCATAACGTACAAAACTATCCGGAAACTCCAACTTCCGGTTCATATCACCATGCAATATTATAGGATTATCTATTTACCTTCATTAAGTGAAATGCACTAATTAAATACGGTAGTAATCTGAGTAATCTCTACTTATTTTTAATCTGTTAATCTATATATGTATCATCGGTGAGTTTTGCATATTCTATGGATTGCCATGGTTATCCAGGTAAAGGTAGCCTATTGGAAAGTAAACATGGTATCAAAAAAATAAAAAGGGAGAGATCACAGAGACAGAATAGAAGACAACAACCCTGAACCGAATGTGTAAATATTTGTATATATGAATAACTTGTAAATATATCATTATTGTTACTGAAGAATTAATACTATACAAGAGTTACGTATTTTTATGAAGAGATTATGTACCTATCCTACAGAGTGTCCCAATCGGTCTCGCTAAAGCTACACCCCCAGATAAAGTTAGAGACCGGTAGGTGATATTCGTATCAAATTACAGTACATTAAATATGCCACCTGCTACACATATATATGTGCTGCAAATGACAAAATAGATCATAAATCTTTAAAGAGCACTTCACACTCTTAGATCAATTTCCATTTGAATTTTTTTCCCTTTTTGCAAAAAAAGCAAAATGATTTTATTTTTACGAAAGAAAAAAATCCCTAAATAAATGTTTTTAATAACCAATATGAATTGAACTTGTCAGATATTTAATTCCTTTAAAATTGGAAGTGTGTAAGAAATTCTATTATTTTACCTAATAAAATGGCAAACTTCTTTTTGATTTTATTGAATATTGTGGCAGACCTTGATGACTTTATAATTATACTCAGTGGCAAACTTTGATGATTAAAGGCCTGTTTACATGAGTTTGACTTGGACCAGAGGATTTACTGACCCGGATTGACTTCGGAGTTCAAAACTCTGGGGCCAACTCTGTTCATGTTTACACAAGGACAGTCTGCTAGGTCGCAATTTCAGTGAAGACTGGGCAACCAATGACATGGTTTAGCCATCTGTCAGCATAAACTGCTGAACTCGGATCGAAATGGAGTTCGACCCTAGTAAAGACTGGAGTCAGCAACTCCAGTGTGGCCCCGGAGTCAACTCTTAGAGTTTTTGATGTGTGAACAAATGCCCCCGGGCCAACTCTTGGTGAACCCAGGGATTTTACTCTCATGTAAACGGCTCTTTAAGGATAATACCCAATAAAACGGTAAACTTAGACGACATTATGATTTTACTCAGTAAAAATTGCACACTTTGATGATTTTGTGATTATACTCAGTAAAATTACTAACAAGTCTTTAAATGGCAAACTACTGATGATCTTTGCCAGTTATCAATCTGAATCAATAAAATGACCTTTGTCAGGTATTTGATGACTTAGTTTGTGATTAAAACATTTTCGAATGGCTTTCATTAACACTAATGGTAAATATTGACTAATTTTCAGAAATAGTGATTCTTCAACACAAACTAAAGTATCTTGTTACAGTATTTTTTTTTCATTGAATCAACAATCATTATGATCTGAGGAGTTTAATTATCATGGTATCTAAGCCAGAATAAAATATAGTAGGTTTGTCTTAGTTGTATTTTCATTTTGAACGTGTGATACTTGGTTGATGATTGTTGATCATTAGACTGCTTATTGTCATCTTTTGACTCTGTTTTCTGATCTTATTTAAATGATGTAAAGTTTTTAATATTGATAAAGTTCAATATAAAACTAGGTTTATTAGGGAATGAAAGATGGGCTTCATTTCTCATTAAATTTATTACCCTATGGAGTAAGATAAAAACTTTCAAACAAAACTTGTTGATTTTATTTATGCATTGAATGCTTTTATTCAATTTTCTGCTAATGCAATGAGTATAGGCAAAAAATGAAAAAGTGTGAGTTAATAAAAGACAGAAATTACAAAGGCAAAGGAAACAAAAACAGAATGTTAGGAAAGAGCTTATTTATGCAAAGTTCAATACACACGCACTAAAGACACTCACAGAGGAATGATGCAAAACATACTGAAAAAAAGAGGAATGAAAAATAAATATTATTTAACATGAAGTTGTATTAAATTGATACCAAGTGACATCAGTACTATAATAGAAAACTAAAATGTCCGGGAGAGAATACATACTTCAAATATTAAAGCATACTTACTATTGATGTCTTAAATTTTTTTTTTTATCCAGTACGTCAAGATTGATCTCAGTTTATTTTTTAATGTTTTTAATTTTGTACTGAGACTAGAATCTATATTGTGTATATAAACAATAGACATCTATGTTGTATGTGATTGGTCAATTATATTCTCTTACAATTTTATTGTATTTAATTTACATGGAGGAGCGACAATTAATTCTTCAAGTAACATGAGATATATGTATATATATTATTCAGATCTTGTCATTGAGGATAATGTTTATGTAAGTTGAAATGTCAGGCTTTAATCTTTCTGATCAATTATTATTTCAGTTGCCGAGGGGGTAAAATTTTTATATCTCATTTCATCTTGTGCTTGTTCCTCTAAAAATGTTGTAATAATTTAAAATGATTTCTTCCTCGTTTCAGGCTTTTTTGCATTCACATTTCTTAATTTCTGAATATAATTTGATGTGGGTTTGTGGATGTCTGGGTTTGCAATATTTTTTAATTTTCAAATTGAAATCACAAAGAAAATTGTTCTATAATTTCATTTCAATTAAACCTAAGTAATGGTATAGAATTCCTTCAGGACTATATCATACACCATATATATATATCATATATACCTTTGATAATACAGCCTTCAACTAC
>NW_008706746.1:3426464-3443642 GCF_000327385.1 Lottia gigantea
AACAATCATATTTAGGTCAAATATAGAACTTCCAACAATCATATTTAGGTCAAATATAGAACCTCCAACAATAATATTTAGGTCAAATATAGAATTTCCAACAATCATATTTAGGTCAAATATAGAACCTCCAACAATAATATTTAGGTCAAATATAGAATTTCCAACAATCATATTTAGGTCAAATATAGAACTTCCAACAATAATATTTAGGTCAAATATAGAACTTCCAACAATAATATTTAGGTCAAATATAGAATTTCCAACAATCATATTTAGGTCAAATATAGAATTTCCAACAATCATATTTAGGTCAAATATAGAACTTCCAACAATCATATTAAGGTCAAATATAGAACCTCCAACAATAATATTTAGGTCAAATATAGAACCTCCAACAATAATATTTAGGTCAAATATAGAACTTCCAACAATAATATGTAGGTCAAATATAGAACTTCCAACAATCATATTAAGGTCAAATATAGAACCTCCAACAATAATATGTAGGTCAAATATAGAACTTCCAACAATCATATTTAGGTCAAATATAGAACTTCCAACAATCATATTTAGGTCAAATATAGAACTTCCAACAATAATATTTAGGTCAAATATAGAACTTCCAACAATCATATTAAGGTCAAATATAGAACCTCCAACAATAATATTTAGGTCAAATATAGAACTTCCAACAATAATATTTACCGTAGGTCAAATTTTCATAATTGCACTATCAGATGATGACAAAAATTGCAATCTTGCTGTATCAGTAAGAATAATTATATTTAATGGTGTAATTTATTTGTCACTGTATCAACCAGTGCCATCATTATCCATATAATTACAAGTAATTAAATTGGGATATTTTGGTTGGAGATAAAGTTGTATGCCGTAGAAGTTGCAATAAGCACATTTTGTCACTGATATAGTACTGATATAGTGCTCAATACAACAACTGTAGAGCTATATATAGAAATATTAAAACAGATCCTGAAACATATTGTTACTCAAGAGTTTTATGTTGTGCAATCTTGAGACATCTGACTTATTTCAGGTTGCGTCCATTGAACTGACAAGATATTGTGCAACTTTCATGTTGATGAATTAAGCGAGGAGTTTATAGTTTTACTAAATTTAAAAAATTGATATTCAACAGTTCAAAAGCTTTTAACAGGAAGTCTTTAATAATCTATGAACTGTGTTGTGTACTCTCTAAGTTTTGAATTTAGATCATGAACCCTATTCAAAGTTTCTTATTGAAATCATTCTAAGAGTAATCACCACAATTCATTCTATACCAGCTTCTGACAGATTGAAACAATACTCTTATATAAATATCAATTTACCTTTCACATTGTTTTCCTATCTGAATTGTCAATATAGTTAAAGATTTCATCGACTATACACAATCAAACAATCTCCAGACAAGAGATAATTTCCTTTTACAAAGAGAATTGAGCAATCATTAAATTGTCTTAGATCATCAGCAATGTTTAAATAAGATTGAAGAATTGTTGAGGACTGTCAGGAATTATAAAGAAAGACTTACCATTGCAGCAGTCCTTGGCATAGTTTATCCTAATTTTCTCAAGAATGGCCTTGAGAGTCAGATAAAAATGGTAACATAATTCACTTTTTGAAATGTTCCATTTAGATTGTTCCTTGCAGGTATTTCTACAGACACGATTTTCTAGTTAAAAAGCCAAACTTTTATATGTCTAGAAGGTGTTTATCAAAGTTGGAATTTGACATGATCCTTCCATGATAATGATCTTTAATGATACTTTCATAGAGGAAACAAAAAGATAAGACTATCATTGTCAGAACATCCTACATTATTTTTAAGAAAATAATACAATTTATTTATATCATATCTCTTCTTCAAGTGATTAACTCCTATAGTCACCTTGTTAGAGAATTAAAGTTATTGTTTATTATAGGGATATGATGTTAACCATTTGATAGAGCTTAATTTCAGAAATCCGCTTTTTAGACTTAAATAATGACCGCTTCTAGATAAATAGTTTTATAAAACAGTATGTTTTATGTTAAAAATGACAGTCTTGTTCTATTAGATAAGTTTTTGTTCACTTTAACATTTTATTCTCTTACGTGTTCAACCTTTATGTTTGTTCAAATTTTTATGAGGATTTAATTGATATTTAATTTATAAGGTTCAGAACATTAATGCCAATTGATCTGCTATAGATTGTTTAAGATGTATATTTATTTTTAATAGGTGTTATCAGGTAATTATTGGCCAGCCCTCAAGTTCCACCAAATATAAAATGTAATGAAATGGTTTCAACACACCTGAAGTCATTCACCTATAATTTTCTTGGAATTAATGGATCAAAATTGTTCTAATAATTGAAGGAAATCATCAAGTCCTTTCCAAGCACCTTTGGGCATTTCTGTATTCACGTATTGTAATTGATAAGTTTTTAGGGTATCTGAGTGTAAATTCTGAAGTCATTATGTCCAAATGTGCAGGTAGTCATCCTAGAAGCTTCCTTGTTACAAGCAATATCAATAAAATGCAGTCTTGACAAAGCTTGAAGTTAATTAAGGATATAGAATTATCAGCAATTTTCAAAGTTCACATATTATAGCAAAATTAAACAACTTAAGATTCAGTCAATATCCAGTATAAATTCATTTGAGGCGTTGAAACCATCCTTCTCAGAAATATCAATATTTATGATTTGTCATGTTGACAAGTTTTAAAATTAAAGTACTGACCGAAACTTGGTTAATCTATATATGTTCATTCTTGAGGGAGAGTTCCTATTAAGAAATAAATTAGAAGTCTTATATCTTAACATCCTTCTAGACTTTAAAGTGTTGAAATATATTATCAATAATTCCTCTCACAGGAGACCACATTATTAATATTTTTCTGGGTTTTCACAAAATACCTTACACTTTACTTGTCTACGTTTGTAGCCTCTATCACTCAGTCTGTCTTTATCTACACTGTGATGAAAGATGAAGACAGGAGAAGTCTGGTGGTTTAAAACAAGTAATTTTGCAGAATAACTATTATATGAAAGAAAAAGTCTATTTAAAAATTGAAATATTATCAGTTTGTGATTAATATTGGAATCTGTCAGTCAGTCGACCTACACTTAGATCTCAATCAGATGTTCCATAATCATCTCATCTCAATCTTAAACTTAGAATATAATATAGGATCAGATATCTGACTACAGTCAGGTGTCCAGACTTAGATTATAATATAGGATCAGATCACAATCTGAATGCAGTCAGATGTCCAGACTTAAAATATAATATAAAATCAGATATCTGACTACAGTCATGTGTCCAGATCTAGATTATAATATAGGATCAGATCAAACTCTGACTAAATACAAATTGTAGGATCAGAATCAATTTAGGCTAAAATCAGGGTAATATTTTTATGAATTGCAATTCAACATCACACCATGTAGTATCCATAGAGTCTAAGAATAAAGAAGACAACATTTCTAGGTAATTCCTTTATGAATTGTGGTATACATCTATTTGATTTAAAATTCTAGAAATTATCAAGACCAAAGTAAACTTTATCCTGTCATTTTGTGTCTGTGTTTAGAAGTTGATTGAGTTAAGTGATTCTGTGAGGTATTGTAATTGAGAGAAATGTGAGGTCATATTCAAATTTACTCCTCAAATTCAATTTATTTGTATGAATTAAGAGATTAAATAAAATAAGTAATCCTATATTTCAGACATTAATTCCAGGTTTAATGTTATTGACATTTTGAAATGAAATTTAGTGCTAATAGCTAAAAATTACAATATAATGAATAGATCTTCTGTTCCATTTCAATAATAAAAGTTTCTTACATATTTGATAGTTTCTTTTGTCAAACAATAAAAACTTGTGATTAAATATTCAAATTGGCTAGACAGATAAATCTTTTATTATTTACCTTTTCTGTAGAAAAAAATCCAGGCTACATCAACAATTACCATTTCCTGTTCCACAGATTAGCTCAATTTCGTGATATAATTTTTTCCACTAATTCATTCAGTACATCTTGTATCTGTAATTTTTTCGAAATCTATGGCTCCAACAGTTTTACAGCATGGTTTTTACACAAAACATTTATTTAATCAATTAATACTATCTTTTTATGGTGTTTTAAATCAAGTTCCAATAAATTTAAGTAGCACTCGAGACAAGCACAATACTCCTTCTTCGTTAAAATGATTTAACATAAGAAACCTTTCATAAACTTTAATATATAAGAGTGTTTTGATGACACTTTATACTTTTTCTCAGCTATAGATGGACACATCCTGGTTCGAGGTTATTGTCATATTAGGTACCATCTTGTGGAGTTTCCAATTCAATATTTCAAGGATGTTCAACGTTGTGTCCGACAAGTTATATTTCGTTGTTTACTAATGTCCAGTTTGACACATTTCTAAGATTTAAAATCAGGTTTAAAGATTATATAAAACCTTGAATTTTTTTTTTGTACAAAAAATTGATTATCCTATTAATTTTCACAAGTTTTCAACTTAAACACCTTTGACCTATTCAAGCCACACCACATTAGATGTTTCCAGTGTGTTTCAAGATAAAAGTGTCCTAATAAAGCTGTCAAGAAAGTTTGAATTGGTAGTAATCTAAGAAAGTTTTCCAAGCGACCAATGAATGCTAAATATTATGGGAAGAAGCAGTCTGGTGAATGAGACAAACTACCTCCTGTAGATCAATAATATTGTATATATACTCGATGAATGAAAGAAGATTTGTGGCGTGGGTTGTCATCTTAATTCTCATTTCTTATTGGACACTTTTTTCAAATTTTGAGGTATTCCACTGTCAAAATTGTGAATATTAATTTTTACTTCGAATACATATGAAATGAGGCTTAAGAGGAAGAGTAATTATATGTAGATCTGCCAGGCTTTGCCTTCTGGATAAGGAGGGAGTTTTAAATTCCTGACTGATATAAGAATTCTGTTATATATGTAACCTTTACCCTTGAGATATTAAAAGGAAAATTGATGCTGGAGTGAATCACTATTTAATATCTAATTAAGGTTTTTAATACATTTATGTCTTCTGGGTCATTTTCTTTGATAAGTTGAACTTTTTGTATTGGATTAATGATAGCACCTACAAGTATATCAATATGAAATCATTTAATAACTATTATAATATGTTCACATCATGTTGAGATGTCATTTAATAATAGATAAAATAACAGTTAATAAAAAAGAATGTATAACACTTCAATGGGTACATAAAGGTCACTTTATATTTAATATTGTCAAGTCAAAAGTCTAATAACATGAGACAAGTTGAATTCCTGCTATTCCACTTGGCTCAGCTGTAATAGCTACCTTTTAATCATAATCTGTAGTAGGTTATAAAAAGATAATAAAAAAACACAAGTAAACTAATCTGGAATAATTCACAAATCTGATCTGATTTCTCCCTGGGGAAATCATTCAGTACAATTCCATAAAGCAAAACAATTTGATTCTGTTAGATTTGTCAGTTATTCAGTCAAATTTGTACTTAAAAGATTAACTTCAACTTTGATGCATTATTAAATTTATGAGTTTGTCAAATATGGCGATTTGTGGAAATCTAATTGTATGGAAAAACAATATGATGTTGTAACACAAGATGATAACAATGAAAAACTAGAGCCACTCGTGGCACAGAGTGGGACTTTGCTACTGTGGCAAATTGCAAGAAACTCTGAAAATATGGACCTTTTCGGTTAATTAGGTCACATGCTAGAGCAGTCTAAAGTTACGCCATTTTTCTCTTCAGAAAGTTGTGAAAATGGAAGTAAAAGTCAGAAATGAAAGTATCTGCGAATAGCCCAAGTCAATGACCTTTGACCTTGTAAAGAGGAAGGTCAACAAAGGTCAATGCCAAAAATTGAAATTATGGAAATTCTAAAACCTGTTCCTTTTTTTGAACTATAAAGCTGAAACAAATGACCTTTTACCAAAATCTGGCCAAATGGATGATGTAATCGTGTGCAAAGTCCCTTTTTGAAAAAACGTAAACTATGCGAGTTATGCCCCTACCCCAGATTTAAACGATTTGCAGTTTGACCCGGATGTGCCACGCCCACATCAACTATTGTGTCATAGTTCTATTCATATTATAAATTTCTAGTAGTGTTGCAAATTTCTAGATTCTAGATGAAATAGGTCATAAGATATACATAAACTAAGCTCAAAGAGACAAAAATATTGTGAAAAACATTCAAATTTTAAAAATATATGAATTTCAATTGGTTTAAAAATAGGATTTTTATACATCGCTGGAAAGAGCATGAGATGCACTTTAAGAATCTGAAAAAATTAACACTCTAGGTTAATTAGGTCACGTGTTGGAGCAGTTCAAACTTGCGAATATTGCTGTTTTCAGACACTCATACAACCGGAAGTAGATATCAGATGCCAGATTTCAAAGCATCAAGTGATAGCCAAGGTCATTGGCCTTTGACCCAATGAAGGTCAAGGTCATTAAAGGTCAAGGTCATGAGATATGAGCCTCCAAACATCGAAAAAATTCAACCGGAAATTGCAAAAAAGCAAAAACGAAATTCAAAAATCGGCTTCCAAGCAATTTTGGGTAATCAATTGCAGTTAACAAATACATCAAAATTACTCACATTCATTTGTACCCTAAGGCCCCATTTTGAGTTTTACAAAAGTGTATCATATAAATATGGCGGCCAAAGTATGACTTCCGGTCTGGATTTTTTTTTCTTCGTTTTTTTGTCTTAAAAATGACTACTGATCAGCATACATTTTGTTGAGATATATCAATTACACCGGAAGCTATTCAACCGGAAGTCAAAATCGTTTTCACGAGTTAGCCGGAAGTGATACAAAAATTTTGATTGAACCATTTTGTTTATTTTGGCGAGTTGTCTACACACATAAATTTTAAGATCAATTGGCGAAAAAAGTCAAAAATTGCAAAATTCGACTGAAAAAAGCGTGCTACAATTTCGAATTTCGAATTTTTTGTACTGCTATCAGATCGGATATTCTTTGTAGATTCCAAAAATGAAAACCCGAAGAAAATTGACTGAAATTTGCGACTTCTAGAGCCCATTTTGTATTTTTTGCACATGTTTCAACGTAGCACTTCCGGTTTTGCAAAAATGTTCCAATATACATTTAAGGCATACATCGTCAAAAAGTAAAGAATACCAGTTTTTAAGATTTGATGTACCTGTCACAGTTGAAGCTGTGTGCTCTTTGTAAAATAGACCAAAATTCAGACAGGGAAAATTTCAAGGATGAGGTAATTGTGTGCAAAGTCTCTTTTTGAACAAACGCATCCTATGCGAGTTATGCCCCAGCCCCAAAATGTAAACAATTAGTAATTCAATCTGGATGTGCCACGCCCACCCCAATTTTTTTGCCATAGGTGAATTCATATTCAAAGTGTCTAGTTGTATTCCAAATATCAAGGTTCTCCATAAAATAGGTCATATCGTGAAAACACGGCAAAAAAAAGTTGAAGTTACAAAAAATCGGTAATAGCAAATATGCAATAAAAACCATTTGTGATATATCAATGGAGAGATCTCGAAGAGCTCTATAAGAATTTGAAAAAAATAACCCTCTAAGTTAATTAGGTCACGTGTAAGAGCAGCCCAAAGTTGCGAATTTGGCTGTTTTTGGACAGCTATAAAACCGGAAGTAGGCGTCGAAGGTCAAATGTCAAAGCATCATCTGACAGCCAAGGACATTGACCTTTGTCCTATCAAAGGTCAACGTCATGAGAGGTCAAGGTCACAAGAAATAAGCTTTCAAACTTTGAAAAAATTCAACCGGAAGTTGCAAAAATGCAAAAGCAAAATTCAAAAATCGGCTTGCAACTTTTTGTAGACATTAGACAACAGATTACATCGGCACCAAAATTACACAGATTTAGTTTATTCCTAAGGACTTATTTCGATTTTAAGAAAAGTAAGAAAATCAAGATGGCGGCCAAAGTTTCACTTCCGGTCTGAATTTTTTTTTGTATTAGCATTTACTTACGACCTGCATAAATTCCGTTGGCCAATTTAATATACACCGAAAGCTATTCGACCGGAAGTAGATTGTACTTTCAATTGATTCCAACTTTAAACCGGAAGTGGCGTCAAAAGTCTGACTGTATCATATCATTTACTTTAGTGATGTCTCTTTGCATTTTAAATTTCAGATCAATCGATGCAAAAAAAAAAAAGTTGCAAAAAAATTGCAAAATTCAATCGAAAAAGGTTTGCGACAAATTTTCGAATTTCGTAATTTTTTAAATGCTATCTGATCAGAAATTCCAGCCAGATTTTAAAACTGAAAACCCGAAGAAAATCGATGCAAAAATGCGCCTTCTAGAGCCAATTTACCAGTTTTTGCATATGTTGCACTGTGGCACTTACGGTTTTGCAAAAATGTTCCAATTTATATTCATTTTAAACGTTGCCACTGCAGAAGGTTTACACATGTAGAAATGTTGATGTAGCTATTGAAGCCTAGGCTGTGTGCCCTGTGGAAATTTCGAAAAAAAAAAAAAAAAAAAAAAAAGAATTGACAATATGATAACAAACACTATTATTTAAGTCAAATAACATATAAATGTTTTAATGCAACTCATTTAGAGTTGATTGTAAGTGGCAGGTAATTGTCACTAAAATTTATTGACTTTTAAACTAACCTGTCTCACAACGGTCTAAGCCCAGATCATGTTCCCCATTGGTGAGTGAACAATCCAACGCTTGTCAAGGTACAGTTCTAAATGATTTATATAAATATGCTCTTTTTATATGTAATATGTTGCAGTGTGACATAAAACAACCGCTTAAAGATTAGTATGGAATACAACTAAAGACCATCTTGATTATGTCACCAAACCTCTATGTTTTGCTTCATGTCTGAGAGAAACTATTATTTTAAAAGTTTTATTTGATAATGGAAATGAATTATTTACAAATCAATTTTTTGAAATAGTTTTTCCTTTCCAACAGCAAGAAACTTGTGTCCATTGGGAGTAGACTCATTATGGTGATAACCATCTAGAAAATAAAAATATTAAAACATTGTTTGATAACAGATTTAATAAAGAGAAAACAAGTATTTGTCATAGAATAATTAATTGGTAAAGAGTCAGTGATTTTTTGTTGGGATTGTTTCTATCATGAGTTAGATAAAAGCATGAATTTTTAGTTTTTTTTGTCACCTGATCCATGCTATCAAGGCTATAAATTGTGTCAAAATTTAAAGAAGCATTCTGTTTTTTTTTTTTCGTAGGTTCAAATTTATGAAAGTTATACACTGAAATCTTATTATTCCATAATCTGAATGGTTTATTTAAAAAATCCTGCAGGTTACTTTTTCATGATAAAACTATTTGAAATGCAAATCAATTCTAATAATAACATTTAGCTTTTAGAATGACGCTCTGTATTATTTAACCTAAGTCAAAATATAATTCCTATTTTAGTTCTGACATTTTTTGAAATGACATGATTTGAAATTCTATCTGGCTTTAAAAAACCCTCAGCAAATTGTTATTGCTAAGAAAATAATAGTTGCTGTGATACAAGACATTTCCCGTTTCCTGGTTACAAAATTATGTAAGGTTTATGTTTCACCAACATATTATTTGTCAAACAATGGACCAAATTGGCGCTGGAAGTGTTGAAAGTTTAATATCAGTTGAAATGGTTAGATAGATGGCTGTATTAAAGGTTATAATTGAGCTTCAAGGTTGTTGTAACAATTGGAACTTTCTCGGCTCATCTTATTGATTACTATAGTAGAATGATTCTTCCAGTGGAAGTTCAATTTGATGTAACACATGTTCAAAGAAGTATTGAAAAGCTTTCTGGTACAAAAACTAACTTATTTTGAATTTACAATAAGATAATAAAATTATCATTCTTTCAACAGTTTAAGAAAATGTGATGGAAATATAAGTTAATTATAAAATTGGAATAAAATTTGCTAACAAAAGCTGACTACAGAACATATCCTTGATAATAAGGGCAAGCAATTTAATTTACTAACAACATGAAGATGCATTCTGTAAGGACGCCCTACCTGATAATGTAGATTTTCAATGCTGACATTGAGTATCAACAATATTACTGACATGGCTTGACTACATGGTCAAAACTGATAATTAATTAAGTATAGATACCATGGGTCATGCAAGTTATGATTTTTGTTTTTTAAAAAAAAAAAAATGGAGCTTCAGCCATGCAATAACATCAAAATGAACTGGTTGTAGTATACCTAAGCTCCACCTACTTTACTCTAAGGTTCTAGTTTTACAAAGTAAGCTGAAGCTTATTAATACAGTTCTCAGAAATGCTGCAATGAAATATATCATAGTATTATTTTGAAACAAATGTTACTGAACATGTATTTTAGTGAAAGGTTTATAAAGAGTGAGAATTAGATATTGAAAAAAACTATTAAATATTTAAACTTGTAAACCTTATTACAGCCTATCTATTAGAGATTTAGATCTGATTATACTAATAGGTAGTGAATATGGTTATATTCTGCTGGGAATAATAATTTTAACTTGTATTCAATTTCAAATAATTAGATTATACAGCAAGGAACAATTTGGCTATAACTTGGCTGGAATATTCATTGGCATCAATTGAAAATTTCTTCCTTATAACACTTTCTGATCTTTTTGGAATCAAGAATGCTTCAATTCATTTGTTCTGTCTTTTCGTTTTTGTTTTTTATACGCCCACATGATATGGGGGGCGTATATTGCCGTCACCCATGTCCGTCCGTCGGTCCATCCACAATTGCTCGTAAACGCGCTACAAGACACAATTCTAGTCGGATTTTGACAAAACTTGGTAAGAGTGTTCGTGATCACCTAAGGATGAACCCTATTGAAAATCAGAAGAATCGAAAAATATTTAGTATAAGTTATTGCCCTTGTTTTTGAAAACGCGTTCAATTTTTAGCTCGTAAACACTCTAGAAGGGACAATTCTTGACCGATTTTGACTAAACTTGGCATGAGTGTTTGTTATCACCCAAGGAAAAAACCCTATTGAAAATCAGAAAAATCGAAAAATATTTAGTATAAGTTGTTGCCCTTGCTATTGAAAACACGTTCAATTTTTAGCTAGTAATCATTCTAGAAGGCGCAATGCTTGACGGATTTTGATGCAGCTTGGTGTGAATGTTCGTAATCACCCTAGGATGAACCCTATTGAAAATCAGAAGAATAGAAAAATATTTAGTATGAGTTATTGCCCTTATTCTTGAAAATGCTTTCAAATTTAGCTCTTAAACACTAAAAGGCATGATTCTTGTTAGATTTTGACAAAACTTGGTTTTATTATTCAGTCCCGCGCTGATGATTGAATATTTGCCATCAAGAGTTTTCATGAGCTAAAAATTGAACACGTTTTCAAGAACAAGGGCGAAAACTCATACTCAATATTATTCAGTATCGCCTTAAAGAGTTCAACAGAAGTGTATGACTGAAGGTTGAATATTTGATACTGGTGATTGTTACTGTACTGCTAAATATTTATTATTCAAAATCAAAGCTGCGTATATTACCTTACCTGACAAGCTATCTTTATACTATATTTGGAAGTATTAAGTATGCAAAGTGATTTGGAAGTATGAAGAATGTTAAGTATTTTGAAAGTATTAAGAAGGTTCAGCAATTTGAAGATATTTAGAATACTAAGTAATTTGAAAGTATTAAGAATGTTAAGTAATTTGAAAGTATTAAGAATTCTAAGTTCTGTTACTGTATACATCCATCTGGGAGAAAAACTTGTACTACACACAGACTTTAAAGATCAGTAATGGCATAGAGGAAGGGTTTATCACATAGAGGAAGGGTTTATCACATAGAGGAAGTGTTTCTCACATAGAGGAATGGTTTATCACATAGAGGAAGGTTGTCAGATAGTGAACAAGGAAGTAGAAAAGGCAAAAGGAAATAGTTGTATTGAAGCTATATTCAAGAGAAATGTTTTGTTGTTATTGACTATTGTTATGAAGTTGCATGTAAAACTGTTAATATTAAAATAGATTTCATCAAAGATAATTGTTAAATGTGTAAAATATGTTTATTAGTTTTAAGGATTAAGTTTTCTTTGTGAAATTAATCATTTAGATGAAGTAGTTATCAGGAATCAATATTTGCATATTTCTTTAAACCCACTGAGGGATTAAACCTTTAATACTTTATATGTTGTTAAATCATATCCTTATGAAGTTTAACACCCCTTCACATTGCCATATTAAAGAAAATTAGTTTTGTAATTAAGATATTGGCTCTTGCAGCATAAAAAGTTACCACTTAGCTGATGAAATTAAAGAAGCAGCAAAATCATATATGAACTGCTCTTTACAGTTGTTATGATACTATTCAAACACCAATTTCTTCTATTTCAGATCATTGCCTCAGAACCAGTGAAAATTTCTATGAAGATTCGAGTATTTTGGGAAAGATTGTGGAATATCTGGGATACCATTGCAATTTTATTATTTTCTGTTGGTGTTGTCTTCCGTAATTTTGAGTCTCTACTACAAGCAGCCCATATCATCTATACTGTAGACATAGTGTTTTGGCTGGTCAGAATACTGGAGATACTTAGTGTCAACAAATACCTTGGTCCTTATGTCAAAATCATTGGAAAATTGGTGAGTTCCTGCTTAATCGAAACCATATTGAGAATATTTTTAAATCATTCTTATTGTTGAAAATTTAACTAGAGTTATGTCCCTGTCCCTGTCTCTGTCTCTGTCCCTGTAAAGTGTCACATACTAGTGTTAAAACGGTTAGTGAATTTTACGAACAGGGTAATTGTCGGCAATAACCTTAATTACTAAAGATTATAAAAGGAGTCAAAAACCGCATTTGCAGTGGTAACTCACCATTAACTAAACTAGAGTAAGTGTAGATGAGTACCCAGGAAGATTTTGGCTAGTTCCCCGCAATTTGTCAGTACAAACGGATACCAAACAACCCATGTAAGATTACGAGCGGCAGGGTTCAGACGGACTGGCGCCATTGTCGTTCATTGCTACAGTCTTAAACAGAACAAAGGTTTTTACCAGTTGTTGGGTCAGTGTAATGAGTGTATCTCATTGAAGTCACCGCGAATCAGTATACTGGTTCCACAACTGGTATAAAACTATATGAATGTTAATAAGCTTGAAGCTGATTGACAGGCAAGATTATAACTGTTTTATTCTAAGCAACTCGTACCCGATTGAAATAATAAAAATAATAACAAAACTTATTAAAACACTAGAACATGCTTAAAAAACACTGTGTTACATTTCCTCAATACAATAAAAATAATAACAAGATTCAACAAACCGTGGCGCATGCCAAACGTCTGATAATGATTACAGTGCTTATTTGTTTAACCTAATTAACATAACAGTGCACACGGCAACTGTCAACAAACTAAGACCATCGTGACGCGAATAAGCAGAACAAGTGATTAGTTGAACTTATATCAAAAATAAGAGGTTAATAATCTTGCCCACAATTGATAACCTATCTTGATTTATTAATCTCAATTATTCAATCAATAAAAATGTTTATTTACTAAAGAAAACAGCTTAAGGACTCATACAGTGACAAATTTTCTGTCAAAATTTCTCTCTTTTTACTTCTTATAAAATTGACAGTTAACCGATTATCTCAAATCAGACGCGGTTACCCGTGAATTACTCCCTGAAATCAGTTAACTGATTAACCGTTTCAACACTATCATGTACACAACATGTGATAGACGTGTATACTTTGAAGGGCCAATGAATGTTTATAATTTTTCATTTTATTTCACTATCGTAGCATAGTAATAATATCATTCCTTAGAATTAGAATTCACTAACTTATAAACATAAAGTACTGTGCCGTATCTTCGTAGCCATAATGTTTGATGCGTTCAGTAGCCATGATGGAATTCGGGTATTACTGAACGAAGAATTGAATTCAAGTATTACTGAATGAAAGATAGATTGCACGTGATCATTAAATTAACCGTATATTCACAAATAACGATTTATTAAACACCGATCAACGAGGCATCTTGAATAATACTTATCGGGAAGCCAGTTTCGCTGATTTATAAACACAAATGTCCGCGCTGTAACTTCGTAAGGCTAACGTTTGATGCGTTCCATATCAATAATAGAATTTAGGTCTGACTGAATGAAAGATGACACTGAAATATAACTTATAATCTTATAATATATGTATATATATCATCAATTCCAATCACATCCATGTCAAACTAAAATAGCTGACAGATTTGATTACTCTATTATTTATTGTCAAGATTTAGTTACTGTTCTGAGATTTCACAAACTAGCACTTTGAAACAACCTGTCACAAAATATAGGAATTAATAAGGTTTCAGACATGAAATGCAACCAGTCTGAATTAAAGTTATTTAGTGTAGAGTAATAAATTGGTCTACATGAGACTGCAATATTAAAAGCTATTCACTCATCATGTAAACACATCCCAAGAGTATTCTGTCATTTATTCAAAATCATTGTCGTGCTGTTTATTCAAATAATGAAGATTCAGATTGATTTAATGATGAATTCAACTCGCTCATGTACATATTATTGTTAAAGGGACAAGTGCACAGTTTTGGATTTTAATTTGAGTCTTGAAAATATGTAAATAGTCTTCAGCAGTACTAGAAATGTACAAAAATAGCATAGTTCCTTCAAAAATATTTCAATCTAGGAATTTCTCTTCCTATTTCTATAGATATCTTTTATATATATTATTATGGCAGTGTTTCAAGAAAAACATTCATACGTGAATAATTTTAGACACACATATTGATTTGAAGACTAAAATTTTGACAGTGAAATAATCATTCTTGTTTCTGGGACTAAGGTATGATTGGTCAAAAAAATGTTGCAGCTGTCCCTTTAAATGCTTTCTTTCTACATGAAGGGCACTATTTCCTATAAACAAAGATCCCTTATGGGTTTAATAATATTATCCAGAACAATAACACCTGTTTTTTTTTTAATTTCAGATAGTGGATATGGCATATTTTTTGGTGATATTATTTATTGTGGTGACAAGTTTTGGTATTGTTCGCCAGGCAGTCCATTTTCAGGCAGAACCTGTTGACTGGCATTATACATTAAGGAATATCTGGTTTTATCCATATTGGATGATATATGGAGAATTGTTTGCTGATGAGATTGATCGTAAGTTAAGACTTGATTAACAAGTTTTTTAATCAGACATTGTTCTGTCTTTTATTATCTCATTGTTTCAATCAGGTTTCATATCTTGTTAATTATATGAACAACATGACACATTGGTTTGTTGATTATGAAGAATTTGGACTATCTAGATTTCTCTGCATTTTGGCATGATTTCTGTCAATGGTCCTGATTAAAAGGTTAAATTCTAATCTAATATACCTATACAAGCTTTCATCATTTGTGAATCTGAATAAATTAATGTCCATGCAACTTTGTTTTTTAATGAAAGTTTTTTTCAAATCCAAAAAATAGTGTTAATTCAAATTTATTTTCAAACAATTTTTTTTCCAATATAACCAAAAACCAATTCCATTCAATTTTATTTCTCAATGAAGCCTTTTTCTATCCAATCAAATGAATTTTGAGAAAGGATTACAGGCAGGTGTTATTGATGAAAGTTATTGTTGTCCTACTACCAGAAATTAAAACTAGAACTCAAGAAATATTTTTATACTATAAACTTAATAAGATTTTTTTAAGAGGTAGTAATATTTCTTTATAATTTATTATAATTATTTCTTTATATATTTCTTTAGATCATGTTCTAAGAATTATGATATTTCAATTCAATACAATGATTTATCATTTGAAAATTCCATAAAAAAGAGTGAAGAAATCAATAATTGAAGTTTTTGATTATCTTCTTTAAAAAAAAAAATAATGAATTGATAAGATTGTAGTGTGTAGGTGTTGTGAACTCATTAACCTGATATGACTTGAATTATTGATGCTGTATCAGAAAAACAAAATCTAAAATTATCAAAGATATATGGAAAACAGACTTGAACAGTTTCATTTTGGTTGCATTTATCTACCATCATGATAAAGATGGAGGGCCACTTTCTCCAAATTTTCATGTTAGAAAGTGCCAAATTCTATATAAGATCAACATTTTTGTAAGTTCTTGTCCTTGATAAGTGTCCATAAGATGAGATGAAGGGATTCTTTGACCTAAACAATTGTACCACAGTTAAAACAATCTCCATTAGTAGTAGTAATCTTAATTATTGTTATATTTTTACGAAACTATTTCTCTCTTTCTGTAGCATGTGATGAACCTGATAAGTGTGTATATGCAGCCTGGGTAGCACCAGCTCTGATGTTTTTATTTTTATTGGTGGCTAATATTCTCATGGTCAATCTTCTGATTGCCAGATTCAAGTAAGTATTGTTTTAAATAAATTAACCCAATTTCTGCTCGATAGTCTGTCTTTATCTCATAGTCTGGGTTAAGAAAAGACCCATAATTTTCTTATTGTGGGACTTTGCTTTTAGCAAAGTCCCAGTTTGTTATC
This sequence comes from Lottia gigantea, assembly GCF_000327385.1. NCBI lineage: Eukaryota > Metazoa > Mollusca > Gastropoda > Lottiidae > Lottia > Lottia gigantea. Next base: position 3,443,053 of record NW_008706746.1, read on the forward strand.
GAAATGTCCATTCTTTTTTTTTTTTTTTTTTTTTTTTTTTTTCGTTTCGTCCACACCTTCCCGAGCTTAGACTGCAGTAGTTGTAGTAACGTTTCGAATTTCATAGACCTTCTATATAGGTGACGATGTGCATAAATATAAATTGGAACATTTTTGCAAAACCGGAAGTGCCACAGTTCAACATGTGCAAAAAGTCGAAAATCGGCTCTAGAAGGCGCATTTTTACATCGATTTTCTTCGGGTTTTCATTTTTACAATCTACCTGTAATTTCTGACCTGATAGCACTTGAAAAATTACGAAATTCGAAAATTCGTCGCTCACTTTTTTCGATCAAATTTTTCGATTTTTTTGCAACTTTTTTGCTTTTGCATCGATTGATCTGAAATTTTAAATGCAAAGAGACTTCACTAATGTTAATAATATGATACAGTCAAATTTTGTACGTCATTTCCGATTTTCAACAGGAAAGCGACTGAACTTCAAATCTACTTCCGGTTGAATAACTTCCGGTGTAATTTATGTAGGTCAACAAAATTTGGCTGATCTTTGGCAAATAAAATTTTATGGCCGATTTTAAAATAAAATCCAG
>NW_008706746.1:3444000-3473943 GCF_000327385.1 Lottia gigantea
TGGAATATAACGTAACATTTTGAATATTAATTAACCTATTCAAAAAAATTGAGGTGGGCGTGGCACTTCCGGGTTAAATTTCTCATTATTGACATTTTTGGCCAGGGGCATAACTCGCAAAGTATACATTTATTCAAAATGGAACTTTGCACACTATTACCTCAAATTTTGAGCCATTTTGTCTTAGAATTTCAATTGTTTTTGCTTCATAGTTCAAAAAAAGGAACAGGTTTTGGAAATTCAAAATTTTCAATTTTTGACCTTAACCTTTGTTGACCTTGACCTTTGTAGGATCAAACGTCATTGGCATTGGCTATTTATTTATACTTTTATATTTGCTGTCCTATGTCAACTTCCGGTTTTATAGTTGTTAGCAATTTGAAATTTTAATGGCGTATATCTCTTGATCTTGACCGTTTTAGACCTTCTCCTTTACAGGATCAAAAGTCATTGACCTTGGCTATCTGCTGATACTTTCATTTGTGAGGTCTGACGTCTACTTCCGGTATTAGAATCTTCTAAAAAATAAAAAATTATCAACTTTAGACTTGTTCTTGCGCTTGACCTAATTATCGTCGATGGTTGATTTTTTCGGGGTCTTTAGCAAATTGCTACATTTGCAAAGTCCCACTCTGTGCCACGAGTGGCTCTAGTTTTATTATTGTTTTGGAGATTATGCCTTAGAGCTTATTTGAATGATCTATGAGAAGTTAGGATTGGTTTGATTAATATAAGAATGAATATTCATAATACCAAGCTTTGAGCCAATGACCGATGTCTTAACATTTAACATTTGGTGCTTACTCACTAAGCCTATTATTTGAACAATAGTGTGAATAGACAAATATGGATTCATCTGGACAAAAAGCTCTGAATATTTGTCCAGTGTTGTCTCTTACCCGTACTATCAAATGTACAGATTCTTTTATGTAAGCTATACAAACCTTACACTTGTCAATCTCTCAGGAATGTTTGTGTTGTTATTTTGATATCTGTCATGAATTATTGGTTTATCCAGAAATTCAATACAATTTAAACTTAATGCACTTCCTATTGTTAAAAATCTCTGTAGCTTCACAAAAAAATACAATTTTTTAAAATTTAAATGACAATTGCAGTTCCTTGATTCTCATTTTATTAGACACTGCAAGTAGAACCATTTGTCAATGTACCTCATCATTTCATTCAATTGTTTTATTCTTCAGTGCAACTTTCATTCGAAACAACGCCATATCACGGGAAATATGGAAATTTCAACGTTATACCTTGATTATTGAATATGAAATGAGACCAATATTACCCCCACCTCTGATTATTTTTAATCATATGTATTTAGCTGTGAAATATCTACGTAGAAGGTGTAAAGGAAAAAGAGAGTACTTTGATAATGGTCTAAGTAAGTACTAATATAGGTCATTCTCTGTCATTTAGTTTTCAGTATATGTCACAACTCTTGAGAGAAGGAAATGAACAGCCTTTTGTTTGGTTATTGAATTAGTAAGAAAGTTCAAAACTCAAAGGAATATGTAGAACAGAATCCTGGATGCCTATTATATTGAATCTAATAATAACTCTTTGATCGAAAAATATTTAGTGTGTTTTCCATGATATTGTTAGTACTATATTTTTCTCAAATTAATGTATTGAACACTGACCTTTTTATACGCCCACATGAAATGGGGGGCGTATATTGCCGTCACCCATGTCCGTCCGTCGATCCGTCCACAATTGCTTGTAAACACTCTTCAAGACACAATTCTTGATGGATTTTAACAAAACTTGGTATGAGTGTTTGTAATCACTCAAGGATGAACCCTATTGAAAATCAGAAGAATCGAAAAATATTTAGTATGAGTTATTGCCCTTGTTCTTGAAAACGCATTCAATTTTTAGCTCGTAAACACTCTAGAAGGGACAATTCTTGGTGGATTTGGACGAAACTTGACATGAGGGTTAGTTATCAACCAAGGATAAACCTTATTGAAAATCAGAAAAATCGAAAAAAATTTAGTATGAGTTATTGCCCTTGTTCTTGAAAATGCGTTCAATTTTTAGCTTGTAAACACTCTAGAAGGGACAATTCTTGACGGATTTTGACGAAACTTGGCATGAGTGTTTGCCACCACCCAAGGATAAACCCTATTGAAAATCAGAGAAATCGAAAAATAATTAGTATGAGTTATTGCCCTTGCTATTGAAAACTTGGTTTTATTATTCAGTCCCGCGCTGAAGATTGAATATTTGCCTTCTAAAGTTTTCACGAGCTAAAAATTGAACACTTTTTCAAGAACAAGGGCAATAACTCATACTCAATATTATTCAGTATCGCCCTAAAGAGTTCAAAAGAAGTGTATGACTGAAGGTTGAATATTTCATACTGGTGATGGTTACTTTACTGCTAAATATTTGTATTCAAAATCAAAGCTGCCAGTGGGCGTATATTACCCTTCCCGGCAAGCTATCTTTATGATTACTGTTATTAATAAATATTACTATATATCTTAGGTGTCATATATTGCATATTTTATTTTGGTAATAACCTTCTTTTTCAGAATTATTTTTATCACACGAAGACACAGAAAAACTGCATGATTTTGAAGAAGAATGTGTAGAAGATTATTACAGAGAAAAAGAATTAAAATTTCAGGCTTCTTCAGAAGAAAGAATACGTCTGATTAGTGAAAGGTAAAGATATTTTTGGCATATATGTGTCACTAGTATAACTGGTTTTGTTTATATAGAGCATTTTGAATTATTACCTGATTTTGTAATCTGTTGTTTTTTGTTATTTAATTCTTCTAAGGGATTGGCTATAACACCTGCAGATGGGACTTATATAAATGTTATTTTTTTATGAGTTCTTTTGGTAGTAAAATTCAAAGCAACACTTAATGAAATATTATATGAAAAGGGAAACACATGAATTAAATCTTGAATTATCCAGTCCTATTTTATTAAATCTACTTTGATTTAAAACAGTTGTACTTTCAATATATTTTCTGTATTAGACTATAAACAAATCATTAGAGAACTGCATCTTCTAACCTAGCTCAGGGTCTTGTGAACACACAATTAAAACATTTAGATACACATAAATCTTGTTTGTATCCATCTGAAAAAATTTTTTTTCCTTTCATTCATATATTCATATAAAAGTCTTTCAGAAAAAAAGTTTTATTTAAAGGGAGAGATTTGCCATTTGTTTGACCAACCAATCATACCTTAATCTCAGAAACGGGAAATGTTTTACCTTAGCTAATCAGTGATAGTGTTCACAGCTCACTGTCAATATTTGAACCTTTAGATCCATGTGTGTCTAGAATTTTCTGCATTGGAAAGTTAAAATGACAACCCTGGCTATAAAAGTACCTAAATCAATGTAATTGACAAAGTTTTATCCTTTTAGCCATTTCCATTCCATACTTTTGGTATCTAGATATGTGAAGTTAAAATTAAAATTATCTAGTTCAAAGTCTAATAATTATTTGAATTTCTTCAGTATTGATGATATGCAATTTCTGTAAGTAATCTTGGATCAGGGTTCTGTGTGCATCCCATTTGATCAATTTGAATTCCATTTCTCTGGGCTGCTTGTTGAATCACATCACTGGAAAAAAGTAGAAGAGAATTTAGTTGATGTTCCCTCATTCATTTTCAGTAACCAAAACCCACAGTAGATTAATACAATTTTGGGTTGTGGTATAGTTTTTTGGTAGAATTTGCTTGTCCTGCCTTTGTGGATGTGATCTTTGTGATCTTTCATTTAAGTTCCATGCTGTGTGGTTGTATTATGATTTGTTAAAGAGTTGGTTTCCTACATCAAATTTAATTCAATTCAGGGACAACATTGGTCAAAAGTTTCTGGCATTAATAAATAACATAACATTGCTTAACATAGTGACATTACTAAACATAGTGGTGATAGTATAAATTACTTGACACAAAAAAGGGAAATTTGCAGATTTTTGATGACACATGTTAGTTTTGCCTCACATGAAGTTAAAGTACCAAAGATATAATATAATTACTTTTTGTGCATGTGAATTGAAAGATATGGAAGTATAAGGTGAACAATTGTAAAATATTATTTTTTGTATTTTTTCAGATCTGAGAATATGGCCTTGAAAGTGGATGACATGAATCAAAAAGAAAATACCATCAAACTTTCTCTTCAAACTGTTGATTATCGCTTGACAAAATTGGAAGAAATTGCATTACAGACAACAGAAACTCTGAGTTTAATGCAACGTATGATGACACGTAGAAATTCTGTACATAGTTTAGGAGTTCCTGGTAATAGTTTCAGTCACAATTCTCTAGAAGATATTCCTACAACACTCTCACTATCTATTGATAGTAATAGGAATGCTAATGATGTCACAGACTCTTTAATGAGGAGTCAACCTTCGCCAATTTTAGTTCATTCAAAACGTCCAGTTCAACAAGATCAGCTACAGAAATTTACTAATTACAGTCGTGGTCGGCATCTAAGTGGGGAAACATATTCACAGATGCCATCAGAGGATAATAGTGATGATATATCATTTGTCTCAAATGATTCTCCAGGTATTACTTATTCTTCTTCTCCACATGAAGAGTCTAGCAATAACAATAACTCTGGTAATCTTTTACAACGACGACAAGGACCAACAAAACTTTCTTTGACCATCAAATCTAAGTTACGCAAATCTGGTGAATCTTCTAGTCCAGGACCAATTGTCTCAGTTTCAGATCAGGATACTCCCAAATCTTCTAAATTAGAAACTCCCAAAAGTCTAGAAACACTGAGTAGTACACCTCTTGAAACTCCTAAATCAGGCAGCACTATGGAGGGAATACCAAAAGTTATGTTTACTACAGCTAAAATCACAACAGAAACCAATACTGCTACCCTAATTACAGAAAAACCAGATAATTTGTGTTTACCTGATGTTAAAGTGTCAAAAAATGGTGCACAAGCATCTCCAGAGGTGAATCCACTGACTCCATCTAGAAGTTATGGTATGAACATACCCACAAGTTATATATCTCCTGACCCCTCCCTTATTCCCCAGTCAGCAGTTAAAGATCTCACATCCATTCTGACCCCTCTCAATTCAGAATATACCTCCATCACTGATGAAATAGACACTTCTTGTATCAAAGATAGAAGTCCCCAACGAAGTCCCACAACTGCAGGTGTCTTCTTTGGTGACAATTACCCTTCAGTGAAAAAATGTGAAACTCCTGCTTCAAAATATGAAAATGCACAATTGAAACAGGCGGAGGAAGTTGGAAAATTGAAAATGCATCGATTGATTCGACAAAGATTGCGTCAAATCTCACAAGATGAATCTGATAGTATAAGTGATATGGCCAAATTAGCTGTGTCAGAATTAACCAATGAACAAACTGATCTACATGATCATGATGAAGATGAAGAGATTGAAGATGAAGTTAGTGAACCAGTTGTTGAAGAAGTTACAAGTTATTTTGAAGCCATTGAAATCAAGGTTCATTCAGCTAGTATGGAAGAACCTCAACCTCCAAGTCAATGTTAACCTATGTGACCAATCACTGTTGTTGAATAAACAAACATCTGTAATCAATAATGATGTAGTTTATTGTGTAAGATGTTTTACCAGAAATTTGATTTTGACACTGAATTTCAATTGCACAGATATTTTTTTTTCAATTTTTGGTTTGTTTTCGATTCTTGCAATTAAGAATTTTAATACATGAATGACTTTTTTTTTATTTTTAATTCTCTTTTTTTTTTAAGAGACAAAACAATTTTTGGGGAGAGGTGAAAGCCGTACATTTTTTCTTTGTTTTATTAATTAATATTTATAATTCAGTGGATAAATTTAATGTGCAATTTATTTTGTAAATAGTATTGTATATAAGTATTCACTTTGGTGATAGAATGGTGTGCAAAATATGAGGGGATTGAGCAAAACAAACCTAAAAAAAAGAAGTCTACATATATTTTCCAGATTTCCAGATTGTTTTATCAATCATGTTCTGATGCTACTCTGATAAAGGTAGTGAGATTGTAAAATTCAGAAATAATACTACTATGTTATCAAAAAAGGTGTACAAATGTGTAATAGAATAGGTTTGAAAAATAAAATATGTTTGTGATGCTCCATCTCCTTCAGTAACTTTTCATTATTTAGAGAATGAAAGACTGTGTTCTTCTTTGCAAAATGGTTCATATTTATACTAATTAGTGCTGTACAGGTTTTATTGTTTCATTATGAGTATTTTATTGTAAATAATGTTTATATGATTATTTTGTTCATTTGAGATGAATATAACATGTGCTTTTTGCCATTGAACTGGTCAATGTTCAGAGGAGACAGTTAGAGAACATGTTATGGTTATATATTTATTGCCACTGACATAGGAACTACCATTTTAGATTCCATTTTAAAAGAAGCTTTTCCTATTCATGAAATGTAATGAAAATTGAATTTAAAAGACTTGTGGTCTTGATATGTGGCGAAAGTGTTGATCATTTGCATACTAGACATGATGTTCATATGAGAGACTGCATTTATTCTCCTTTGATGCACAAAAGAACCCATTTTGTCACATTAATAGGACATTTCGTACCCTTCATGGTCTAAAAACTAATGAACACTTGCTCCAGAATCAGAAAGTTTCAACAATAACTATGGGAATACTTCAGTGTATTGTATCATTCTAATCATTTTTGAATAATATGTCCTCTATATATATCATAGAAAAACATGTACTAGCATATATTTGATATATTGACATGTAATTAATAATACACTTTACATAAAACCAAACAATTGTGAAGGATAAATTGTTCCAAACTATAAAAATGAATTCATTTACTGGATTTTTTTTATACATTTTGTATGAATTGTTAAGAATAATTATAAATTGTTTTAATTTGTTTTATTATTGTATATATGTATAATTGTAAATATATTATTATTATTGTTAAAGGCCAAACGAATCTTCAACTTTCAGCTTGAATACTGTCCCCGTTTCAAAATTTTTAATCTGGTGTTTAGTTTATATTACTGGCTATGAGATGACATCTTTTTGCAATTGATAAGTGTTACAGTATATACCTAACTTTACTGAAATTATTTCATAGTCAACCTGAAAGTCTCGATTTCTAATACATGTCTATAATTAACAATTTTACCATTTATATATCTGACAGTCTTACTATTTATATTAAATTCTGTGTGAGATGAAGAAAGACTAGGTTTTATTGATTCAGAAATCATACTTATAGATAAGAAATTGTTTGGCCTCACTTAAAAAAAACCAAGATAAAACCAAAAATTACTTTTATCCTACTTTTTTTAATCTCTATTTTTAACCTTTTTTATTTTATCACATATCACTATGATTATACAGGTTATCAAAAATTTTTATAAAACATTTTGAAACCATTCCTCACCAAAGATTAATTGAAAAATGGAAATTTATTTTAGAAAAAGTTAACTTTGATCAGTTTTTCAAAATGTATAAAAAGCTTTGAAGTATTTAATACCAAGGTTGGTGGTTTCTTATATCTACCTTTATGGTAAAATGGAATATTTTATATTTGGGGAATAAATTGATTTTATGGGAAGGCTTACTATTGTAGAGGCACAAACTTTATTTGTCTTGCACCATTTAGTTTTACACTTTTCATTATTAGAATGGGTATCATTGGTATTAATGGAAATTTATGCAGATGTATTTTCATGAAATAAATCGTTTTATCACAAAATATTACTAGAAAATAAATTTAATTTTACCTACACATACTTTGTTTTTGTATACAGTAGTAGTTTTAGGAAGAATCATTGCCAGCTGTCAAATTCAAAGCATCTGGGTATTTTCAAAAGCCTTGATTGCTAGTTACTAAAGGTACTGCAGACTATCAAAGGTCCTTAAATCCAGCAAATATTGTACTTTTTTTCTACTTATTTCAAATATTTGCTGTGATCACATTGTAAAGGTGTGTACAGCCTTATTATTGTCCCATGTTGCTCATGAAAGCAGACAGGAATAGATTTTGATATGATTTCCAGTTGCATTATGAGACATTATTTCAAAATTTGTTGCCAAAAATATCAAAAATAAAGAAGTAGAAGTTGCTATATATTAAGAGTAAAATATATGTACTGAATATCATTGCGGGGTATTGACACTGTAACAGTGTAGAACATAATGAAATAGCTAATTAGATCCTACACCCACATGAAAAGAGATTAAAGAATACATAAAATATCTATATTTTACACGAATATTAACTAAGATTCTCGAGAATCCATATAAATATGTTTTATGGCCAGCTGCATTGTTTTAACGGACCCTAGTATTTTATCAATAATTTGAAGAACGATATAGATCACTAATCAGAATAGAATATATCGTCGAACAATATTCAAAACTCAACACTGATTCATCTCATTTGTTTATTCAAACATGCTCAGAAATAATTTTATGTTTTAAATTACAAAATATTATTTGAAAGTGTTAAACATTGAAAAACTGCAGTTTATAATATACACACTAAATATAGGAAAGAAAAGATTTCTACAGAACTACAATTTGGCCTTTTCTTTACTAACACTACGGGTTTCTTGGGTCACTTTCGATTTTTTAACCCCGGCTTTTGGGTTTTTGCAGTATCGACTTCTTTTGGCTGCAATTATAGCTTTCTTTACGGTTCTACTCAACACAATTACTGTGGATTTATCGTCCAATTTTAAAATCTTTTTCTTCTGTATATCAGCCATTTGATCGTTCTCCAATAATATCAACACTTTCGACTCTGGAGATAAAATAAGAAGCAATGATTAGGGTGAACAAAACAACTGAACTGCAGAGAAATACTTGTAAGCTCCCTACATGTTTGAAGGAAATGAATAGAGTCCTATTTCATACTATTTCATACTTTACTGCTTCATACTTTTCTGCTTCATACTTTTCTGTACCTAACGGGCTAATGAAGACAGTGGATGATAAACACTGTGTAGCATTGTGAATGTCGCCACATCTTCTGAGACTGAGCGAATGAGAAACAAAATTCACAGTAATAGCACGTCGATGTCTGTAATTGTTAGCCCAATAATACAGAGCTGAGACAACACATATCATTATTATATTTGATATAAGCCAGATGATCTGAGACACACACTTATTGTTCAATACAAGACACCAAGTACAACAAAGTTCGGTATTACAACTTACTCTTTCTGATATCTCGTAGATAACAATGACAACCAGCGTGTATCTTAAATCTCGTACTTAAATTGATGATAGTTTTCTTATTTGGCATAAAATCTCTCATTAACCTCAATTTATTACCTTTTAATACCATAGATGAATATGCTGAAATCAAAGTTTATTATCAGTTTATTTCCAATGGGTCAAGATGCTTTTCTTTCCTTAAAATGATGATGAGTTTGAGTTTTTGATTGGTGCTTCCAGTGACAATATCTACCTCTACAATAATATGACTTGGTAGACAATTTCCCAATTCTTAAGTTTGTTTTCTTTGGCAGCAAAACAAGCTGTTTTAAAGTCATTCTGTACTCACCTACAGCCGATTTGCATATTCTAGAGATCAATTCTTTCAGCGATAGATCTTTACATACTGGACACTTTCCCTGTAATGTTGATGTCTTGTTTAGTTAAAGCCCACAAGATGCAGAAGAGTAGGACGTAAAACTCCATTCATTTCATTTCATTTTGTTTAGTTAGAATAGCATTATGTTTTACGTTTGTATAAATATATAGATGTAGTGTTTAATCAGTTAAAGAAACTCATTATAATCTATTATCTCATGAAATACGATTTTACTATTTATTCACATTATAGCATGGCTTACCTTGACTGGTGCTGCTGTGGTAACTTCCGGTGATAATGTGGTCGACAACGGTAGCAAACTATTATCTATAAGATTTCTCACATATAACATATTCTTCGGTATAGTTTCGAACTCTATTTCCTCTGGAGAGCGATTATCTACTGGCTGGTCTTTAGTAGCTTTGGGTGGTTGCTTTCGAGTAGTTGCGTTACAATCCGGACCAAACTCATAGAAATCTTGAACTATCAAATCTAATATGGGAAATAAATAAAGCAAATTGAGCGGTAAAACATTCACAACTCCATATATTTTCAAACTGAATTTGCGAAATAGTTGTAACTTTGTGGCAAGCAGCTCGGCTGTGACTAAATTACGGCTTGTCCTTAATCATGTACAACTAACTACTGGACTGACCTGGTTCGTAGTAATCGTAAACAGAAACATAGGCTGGTTTCAGATTTTTCACTTCCAGTTCTTGTACCATATCAAACTCAAAACAAACCTTATCATGGTTAATCTAAAAAAAAGAGTCCTTTTCATTAGTCGTAGGCTATTGTGTAGGTTATGTCCATAACTATGTAAGACTATTTTCTTCAACTCCAGTGACTCCAAGAACCTCCGTTGTAATGATGTACTATTTTGGTAAAAGTTATCTGAGATATCAAGTAAGGAAGCATTGTATTGCTGTTTAATTGGATGCTGTAGCTACCTCGTCAAAGTAGAAGTTCAGGACATCTGGTCTGTTATCATCAATTTCAAATCTCTTGAGGAACAGAACAGTAGACTGTTGAAGCTGTAATGGAAAAGGATTGCCATCAAAATGCTCTAAAAAAAATCAAGCAATGGACCTCTGAGATTTAGAATGAAAACATGACTTGCGTCTTACAGACAGCGTCATGTACTGTTTAATTACATCTTTTCTGACATCCAAATATTGTTGTATGGTAAAGCCCTCCAGACCTACATCATTAACAGGGGGTGAGGATTGACAATTTCTGATAGAACGATGTCGGTTTAGGTACAGTGGTGCTCTCTATAGAGTTATCTATCTTTATTGCCGCCAATTGGAAGCCTGAAAATACGATTTTCTGCGGTCTGAGGACCTTCTCTAGAAAATTTTGAGAAGAAGACGTCTGGACGCCAATCAAGGGGAGCAGTTTAGGTACAGTGGTGCTCTCTATAGAGTTATTGCCACCTGATTTCTTCCGAGGACGCCAATTGGAAGCCTTGAAATACGATTTCCCGACATTTTCTTGTATATTAAGAAATTTTGAGAATTTGACGCATGGTAAAGAAAATTCCTGACATTTCCCAGCAAATTTAAGGTTCAAGTTTATTTGTATTGTGTCTGAGGGATCTCACCAATAAAATTTTGAGAATTAGACGCATGGAAACGTAATTTCCTGACATTTCCCAGCGAATTTTAAGTTCAAGATTATTTGTATAGGGTCTGTGATATGCCGCTTAGAAAATTTTGAGAATTAGACGCACGGAAACGCGATTTCCTGACATTTCCCGACGAATTTAAGGCTCAGTATTTTTTGTGTTATAGCTTAACAAAGACTCCCATTGACTCAGTAAAATGAATTAATGTATTTGAAAATAACAATTGACCTTTTTTTAGGTGGGCTAGATTGTATTTGGCTACGGGCCTGAGGGGGTGGTTATAAACTTTGCTGACATTGTCTTAATTCTTAGACTACACATACTTGCAAACAGAACACTGTGACACGATGTAAAACACGTGATTTTATAATTCAAGCAAACCATATAAAAGCAGGCTATGTTTAAATCAATGATATCGAGAACTATTTGTTAAGGATTCATTACTGAATGAGTAAGATAACTAGATATGGAAGTACTGGAAGCCTTAGTATTCTTGTCAATATAACCAAATCTCAGTGACACCGAGTCTCTTTTCTGACACAGAAACGGACAAATTGCTTGAAATGCATTCCTAGAAGTGCATAAAAGATTACCAAGATACAAAAAAGAAGATTTGTTTGTAAGCCGGCGATGCCTGTAAAATATGTTCCCTAATTTCGACAAGCTTCTAACTGCGAAATTTTGGCTCTAGTGATAATACACCTAGAAATATGCAAATTCACATTGGAAATGGTATAAAATGAATGAAGTTTTACGTCCTACTTTTCTGCACCCTAAATTTACATTGGAGAAGTAACCAAGAAAATTTTGTTTTTTCCGTTTGCGTTGTCTTACCACTGTAATCTAATCTTAAATGCCACAGTGAAGAGGCATCCATGCAACACTGAAAAACTGTACATACTTTATTAACTGTATACATATCAGCTGTCCAGCCAGTAGGCATCTTGACTACTATTACCGCCATATTTGATGCATTCCGTTCACCGAGGTAACTATAAAATGAAAACAAAGCCAGCATACTTGAAAGTTCGAACGAACTAGGTACTATCGATAGTGTTCTCATGCAGTTATCATATAAAATCGTTCGTAATCATTGAACGTTGTGTGACAGATGTAGCTCTCTAAGTGCGCGAAGTTCTATCCAACAGCTTATTCTAAGAAATTCTTTTTTTATGGGTTTCCAGGAACACTGGTATAGCTCAGACAGTGACTCTTTTCCGTGTGTTGGGAGAGCAGGTTATTTGGATATGTTCACCGCCCCCCTCTCTCCTATGAGAGCCACCGATAGTCAACTATCTGTTGGTTCTTATCCATATAACTGTTATAATTTACCGCTAAAACAATATCAGATAACACACCTGGAACATATCTTAAGTCCTCTCCTCTTACAAACGTTTGGTTTGAAAATGGGGGATTGGACTTCAACATTTAGATAAAAAGGCTCTACAGGTTCTCTTTCTTCAATCATATTATATCTTACTGTAGCCTGCAATACAAATAAGTTCATTAATTTTTGGTTTTCTTAAATTTGAATTATTTCCAGCAACTCATGCCTACTTCATTTGAATGACTGAATTCATCTTTTTCATAGTAATTCCACGAGAATCGATAATATTTGGGTTCACTTTCAATTTATTTTATGTAACATTGTAAATGAAGACTGATCACATTTTCAATCTCAAACGTCTGGTGGATAAGTGTTTACCACACAAAGTCTGTATCGGGGGTGTCGTTTTATTAAGTTATCTCTGGACGAATTTGTTTTCGCTTTATATTCTCGACTTGGCAGCCGGCAAATATCTAGGTTATAAAGTTAGTTTCACTTGCCAATTGTCTGTCTTATGATTGGTACTGAAAACCAGGAAATAGGACAGCTATAAGTGGACAATATTCATATTGAATCGTGTTTGATTGAATAACAACTTTCAGAGATAACAATGATACTCCACAATGATTACTATACTAATTCGCACGATTCTATCATCAGCATTTCTAAAGATTCGCGGAAATTGAATTGCCCAATAGAATGTTAATCTAGTGCTCTTACTGGTTTATTGTGGTATAAATAAATCTATTTAAATCTGTTATTTTCAGAAGCAAAATTAGTGGAAATGTATAAAATGTATATGAGGCTTTTTCTAAAAGAAGAAGAACCTTGGAAATCGAGCCTTGACAGATTCCCAATTTTGGATCCAGCAAAACCAAAGCCTTTCAACCGCATGAAGGCAATTTCAAAACAGATTCAGTCGCAACAGAATCGGGAGCGTTTCTGTAATACTTTAATGCGCGCCAAGTTGATATCATTTTGATTTCAATGCTGAAACGATCAAGGTAAACACAACAACGATCAATTTGCGTTATATTAGATTGGGTTTTTCACAGCTAAGAAATAATATTCTTTTGTTTAAAAGTGCATGAAATGCCAAGTTTAATAACTGATAAACCGAATCGAAAAGAAGATTTACTAAAACTCTATCTAGCGAAAAATAAAGCATACAAAATGGCTCCAATTAATTACTTCTAAAACAGTAAAGCAAACACGATTCACTGGCGGATTTCAATAAGCAACTACGATCTATTTAAGACATTAGATTAAGAGACAAAGATAATATTGAGATAGAAATATGTCATATTATGTTACTGAAACCAATATACTATATGAAACAATACTGATGTTTACAATCACATTGGTCCGATGTGAAATGGGACTCCCATTATACCATACATTTATGGTATATTTTCAGATAATAAACATTCCGTTGCTGTTACCTCACTAGCACCACTGTAACTGCTAATAGCAGTCATCAAAAAGACGAAAATAATCAAAGCACGACTTTCAAACTAACTGGTCATCATGCCTAACACGTAATACACCAACCATCTATTATACTTACCTGCAATACACTGCAACCTTTTCCTTTTGCCATCACTGTTATGGACGTTGGAAAGGCAATAATTGGAGTAGTGAGCTGAACTAAAGCATTTGTTTGGTTTATGTCAAAGGTTTTGGCATAATCGAAGGTATCGATGAACACGTTCTGTGATGGTGACCCTTTAAACATCAATGCAGCATACCCTGATAATGCTTGAAGCGCTACTATCGTGTCCTGAAATAACGGTAATGAGTCTGTTATTGTTAAAAAATTTAACCTTCATCTTTATATTCTTCAAAAATGTACCAATAAACCCAAAATTATAATGAATAAATCTAATCGAGATGTATTACTAATTAAAATTAACGTACCAGTACTATTTATACAACCAATAACTTTAAACCAAGTCATTGTCAGTTTTTAAACTTAATTTACATCTTTTAATACTATAGCCTGAGCAAAACAAAATTAAAAACAAGACCTTCAGTGGGGTATCTCTGATGATTTCAAATTGCAATCACCTTATCAGATGTTAAAGATTTAAAATCATCACCTGTGTAGAAATAAATCCACCATTAGAATTTTGTTGCTCAGTCAACCAACGAACGATTTTAATCATTTTCGTGTACTTTGGTACTGGGTCTGCTTGATAAGCGAGAAGAGCATACGCAGTAGTCTCGATGTCTTGAGCGTTTGGTCTTCTGTAAGGTATCGTCGTTTTAAGGTTATTTTCATCAGTGACCGAATCCTTTGTCCAGTACATCATATTATCTGAAAAATGTCAATCCAATATATGGATATAAATCACTCCTTGGTTCTTAGCAGTCTAATCAAAATTAGACCATTCTTTCATTCCGTTTTTTATTATCTTTTATTTTTATATAGCCACTAAAGTTAGGGTCTAAGGGCAAGAAGTCTTCTGCTCCTGGGAATATACTTTGTTTCGCCTCTCAAAATTACAGCGCTCGAGAGGGGAAATATTTGATTAGTAAAAGCAGAGGTTATCAAGTTAGGTCATAAGGTTATTGGGATGAATTTACCTCGTTTTATTGCAGCTGCTTCTAGTTTCTTAACGAGCTCTTTGTGCCAAGTAAAACCAGGTTTGTAAAGAGCAGCAAAGTAGGTGTACATAGCCAAGGCATATGAGCTGTTGGGTGGGCGATTCTTAAAACACGTTGCTCCTCTTAAGATGAAACCGTCCTAAAGTTAGTAAAATACAAAATGCAATGAATAGGTGGATGACCTGCATCAAACTTTCAAGAATAAAAACCATTATATGTAATAAGATGAAATGTATAATAATCTCTCAAAATATCTTACGAACAAAAAATGATGCAAATATTTTCAGAAACCACCCATCATGTATTGAATAAAAGTCCTTAACTCCAAGAATTGTAATCTAACTTCTGATAGTTTCTTATGACAGATGAGAGAAAGACAACAATATCATAAGACGTTTTCGTAAATCATTAAACCCATTTTTAGCGTTCTATTTGCTATCTGAAAATGTTTCCGTCAAACGTCAACATCTTAAGCTTTCTGATGTTGTCTTTTTGTGACTGAATTACTCAACATAACGAGTTTAATTCCTATGAAGAATATTCATGCACTCAAGGAAAATCATTACCGTAGGTAGCACACTCGACTCCAACATGGCGGTATAGACATAGGCGCTAAGCAGACCATCACTTCCTGCTATCCCTCCCTTCATTTCAGTGTGTAGCACTCTTCCCCGTGAGGTGATACAGCCATCAATTACTCTGTGATTACGGAGCCATCTAAAAGCAGAATCGGTAATAGCTTTGTCGATATACACAAAATCTGCTGCTTTGTGGAAACATTTAGCTACAAATGCTGTTAGCCACGTACTTCCACTGTCGTCACTCTCACCAAAAGCACTGTACGATCCATCTCCATGCCTATATCTTAATTCTCTTTGATACCCTGAAAATATAAGGAGGAATAAATACACTCAAAAAATAGCATTAGCTGTATGGAATTTCCAATTTGCCGATTTGAAAAAAGTGGCATCATACGTAACGAAAGGGTTCGCATACTCTTGTCTTCTGTTCTCTTCCACCATAGTGCTTATTATAACGGCATTCAAATCAAAGGCGTCTTTGGAATTTTGTGTTTCTACATGGGTCTTAGTTTCTTCCCTATCTTCAGTGTGAGTGAGGCGAGGGGATATTGTACTTAGTATCTAGTCTAGGATCGGACCTTTTGTATATTTCTGTATCAATTGTGATTTATATTGTAATTGTATCTAACAAGCCTATTGCAACATTGCATGGCAGGGTTGCACCCACACTTTTTTTTGCATGCATTACATTCAAACATTCTGCGAAATTAAACCAAAATGTCCTAAAGACCAAAATCTGAATTCTAAAGGTGGTATTTATCTGCTCGACTTTAACAGATTGAAATAAAAAGAAAGTATTCCCACTTTCTTTTTTTCATTAACCCACTATAATTTCATCATGCGACATAGATATATTCAGTGACATTTATGTTCAGAACCAAAACAACCCATTCTATCTTTATCTCATTATGTCTAATTCGATTGAGACTGGAATAATGATCAAAACAAAACAACTACTTCCAGTCATATGATTTATTTTAAAGTAGGAACTGAGGTATAAATAATTCAATTGCTCAATAATGAACATTTCAACACGTTGTTGAAAGTCATATAGGGAACACGGAATAGTTAACATACCCAACGGTAATTGCTGAAGAGAAGGTCAAACTAATGAATAATTACTGGGACATATATGCTCAAACCCTTAACCAATACAAAGTCTTATGTTACCAGCGAAGACGAAAGAGTTCACATTTACAATGTCTAAAGGGCATTAATCAATATTTTGGTTTCTGGTGACTCTCTTTGTGTATTCATACAGAGAAATTATAATTACCGGTAATCAACAAACCTTTGAATGGATGCACCAATGCTACACTTGAGAGAGGAAGTGCATAAAATTGGATTGTAGAGGATTTATTTATAACGAATATACGATATTTTTAAATCAACATTATTACCGTCAACGATGAACCTCTCCATAGCTCTTTTATCTAAAGAATCCATTTGTCCAGATGCTTTAGTGTATGTCATAATGAAGACATTGGGAGCAAAATTGATCATATTCTGCTCCCCACAACCATATGGTTTTTTCAACAGATCTGTAGCACTATTTAAACTGGGGCCCATCAAATCACCTGTCGATAATATGATACAATTAATAGCGTTAAATGTAATGTAAACTTTTCATACAAGTTTTTGGTAATTTATTGACTTTCTCGTCGATACATTGAGTTGAATCTGATACACATGATTCCCTTGAATATTTGCTATTATTATAGAGTATGGATTTCATCAATAGAAAACGATTGATGTGTTGAGCAATTAAGGGATAAAATACACAGCCAAATAATAACGTTCCGTGATCATTTCTGGCCAATCAGTTTATTGGCTTTAGGGCAATAACTTTAATACACGTAGTGGTAAAACCAATATAATATACTTCAGTAAAATCAATTGTGGTATCAACTATAACGAATAGATCTTTCATTTCATAGCAATTGATTTAAAGACAAGATGTTATTAATAAGGAATCGAAGATTCAAGACATACAATGTTTCTATTATGCTACTGACCTATTAATGATACAAAACCCCTTGCCGAGTCACGTACGTGATCTTTAGGTATTGGCATATCCACAAGAGATCTGTATTGGCCATTTGGAGATTCTGCAATTCAAATATCAAATGATACTTAGTATAATACGATTAAAAACTAATGAGAAAAATTGCCAATATCCGCTATAAGGATCCAATCATTCAAACTTTGTGTCGCACTTCAAACGGTACATATAAGTCTAACTAAAAAAGTATCGATAGGAAACCAGAATTGTTTCATTTTTGTGTTGTAGGCCAGTTTCTGAAAGTCCTGTTGGACTGTTCCTTCACTGTTGAATTACTGTATTATGTTACCTTCCGGACAAACCAGGCTGCTGTAAGTATACTCCTTTTCTGTTCCCTCTGGCTGAAAAAACAAATTGGAAAACATTACTGACTATATTTCAGACCTACAAAATATAGTGCAAACTGTATTTCTAAAGTACATTTATGTTTTCCATATGATAAAGTTTGAAAATATCAGTATGGATAAAAAAGAATATATATATGGATATATAAAAATAATAATAAGATAAAATAAGAAATTATTCAACATAAAACGAGACATCACAAGATATGAGCATGTCTCAACAAAGCAAGATGCTTACAAAACGAATTCTGATTTTGCGCATCTCAAAGACTTACAATGCTATACCTTAAAAATATAGCAAAAAAAATAGTTTTCAAAACGTTTAGAGCTAATAAGTCGATAGCCAATTAGGTAACATACCTCTACAAGCAGAGTTCTGATGACAGTATCTTGTACACCTACAGCATCTTCACTAATTTCAATACCGGAACATTTCTCATCCCCATTTACAGCTTCAGCCTAAATACAGAAGAAATATTTTTTTCCTAATCATAGACGGTAATGATGGACTCAAGGCAGAAAATTAAGTATCCAGATTTTGCTATACCCCAAAGTTTATCCATTCTGGTCCGCAAGCTTTCAGGATTAACACAGAAACAACCATGAAAATGCTTACGACAATTGTTAAATTGATTGAACCGATTTTCTTAGCAACTACAATGAAGTCATGGGACTTTGCTTCGCTAGAGCAGATACACAACCAGGTAACGGCACCGACATCAGGGTCTATATCTATAAACTCTGATTCTTTCAGTTCCAGTCTAATCTGAAAATAAACCAATATAATAAATTTGTTTGTATTTACTTTGTAATTATTATCAATATAAATAAATGGAATCAAATATAGTATATAGAATTTAAATTACATAGCGTCTTGAATCACATGAAACATTTAAGTGGTTAAGTTTCATTATTTGGACTGACTTATCAATGTAAAAAAAATCCTGAAACACCTGAACTAACCTGGACGCATTCTGATAAATAGTTGAAAGTTGTCACTTTAATTGGTATAAACTCCCCACGGATAGCGGAATACGGTAGATTGAAAGATGTAAAGAATGGTTGAAAAGTGGTTATAGTTGCTTCATTGGAAATTCCAATACCATTGTCTTTACTTGAGCATATTGCTGAACCAATCCATTTGGTGATCGTGTGTGGTAGTTTTTTCTTTAATACCAGTTCTCCGCTCTCACTGAACAATAATTACAGAAATGTGATTCAAACTATCATTCTGCCTCTATATCTGAAGCCTTTGAGACAAAACTCAATAGTCAATCCGCAACCTTAATGCCTGTTCATTTCGGATTTTCTGTAGCTGATGAAAAGTGAAAATTCTTTTCGCCGAAGGGGTTCGGTTGAGGCCTTAGAAGCCACGTTTTATTTCAATTTTTTTTAATTTCAATTTTTTTTCTTTCATTTTTTGTCAAATTCGCAATTAAACATTTACCTCATTAGTTAAGGCTCTGTAGGTTATTGACGAAAATCATAATACATACCCCACGATCTCAATATCCCATAACCACGTTTCCGGAAAATAGTCACGTACAGCTATCTGTTTTTTCTTTTCTGAAATATTGAGATACAAACAAACGAAGAAAGCTACAGCTATCTTGAGTTTTTATGTCAGTTTCGCGATTTTCTCGACTACCTTGTTTCGATTTGTAGATGGCTTTGATTTAGTACAATCCTCCGAAAATGGTACATAGTATCACAGAAGAAATAAGTACTATATTATTTACATGTACATTCATTGACTAACCTTTTTTAGTAGTTG
Source organism: Lottia gigantea (assembly GCF_000327385.1). Lineage (NCBI taxonomy): Eukaryota > Metazoa > Mollusca > Gastropoda > Lottiidae > Lottia > Lottia gigantea. The sequence continues at coordinate 3,463,912 of NW_008706746.1, forward strand.
ATAGTTTTGGAATTTCATATTCTTCATCAGCTCCCGAAAACTCATCGTTCTGTAGATATGGTTTCTTCCATACTTCTTCACATGGTCTTGTTTCTAGTTCCAAATCTGTTACCACTACCAATCCTGCTGCCTAAAGTCAAGAAACAATAGAAAAAAGAAACTAAATACAGCAAAATCAGATGATTCATTAAGATGATGGTTTATACAATCCAATCTGGACACCACCAAAAAGGCTAAAAATACGATCCAGAACTACAATCATACCTTAAAAGCAAGGATGGAGTCAGCATGTTCAACTCTGTAGTAGAAACTATCTTCATCATCGGGATAAAATCCAGAAGCTATAATCGACACCTTCTCAATGTTATCACGTTTGATTATGTTGGGATCAGCTGAAAAAATATCGATTGCAGTCATTATTGTAGAGAATTTACTACTCATGTTAACATACTTCATTTCTGATATCAACGGCATTTTTAACACTATGCTTTTTGATAATCTAAACAGTCGAAGATAATATTCTCTATGCTTTTAACTGAGATTTTAAAAATATTGGAACATAATTTTATAATCGTTAGTTTTATTGTACACAACGTTTCAACAATTTACATTGTCATCATCATTGATTGTTGAAACGTAGCGTACAATAAAACCAAAGAGCAGTATACCATAAACTTGTGTTCCATTATTTAATGTCACCCCTAAATGTCTCTTAAGGATTAAAATAGAGTTTTTTGAAAGATGAGTATAATGACCCACTTTTATCATTCCAAGATGTTATTAGGCGCCGAGGTGGTTCATGGGTTTCCAACCATTTTTTACAATGTACTTTATCGTGTGAATAAACCGGATCTGGTGGATCGTGTAGGTCCACATTGAATATCTCAGATGATTTTAGCAGCTGGAAGGAAAAAAAATGTATTGAACATCCACTGTCTAAATCGTAATCAATAAGTCAAAGATTCATGTATCAATGAATTAATTAGACGGACACTAAATGAGCCCAGCAGCCATTATTGACTTTTTGAGATAAACCTAGGAGATAATAAGAATGAGCATTATCTCTCAACTCAACTATACCAGTTAGGTATATAATGTTTATAATGCCTGTGATGTAATACCAAGTGATGATTCTAGATAGAAACAGTGTTACCTGAGACTAAAAGTGAGTAATGAATAAACCAAAGTTTCTTATTACACTGAATGGCTGACGAGTTGATGAGAGTAGAATTAACAGACATTTGTCTGAACATGTATAATTATTTTCCATTTTTCGCCAGATATTCACTGCGAATAATTCCTCCCGGGTGTACTAGCTCGTGTACTTCAGATGGTGACTAGATCATCAAACAGAATCCAAAACGACCATAAAGTGGTATTCATCTTGGCAGAAATAATCCTTATCTTATTAGATATTTAAAATCTTCCATGACACGACTGGTTGTGTAATCAAATGTCATTGAAGAATTATCCAGAAAGCGTATTTATGTTATCATCTACGCGGATATGCCAAGGGGGTTTAATAGACGCTCTTTGGAATATACCAAGTCGCAGAGAGAGTGGTATCTTCAGCTCCAATATAACGTACCTGTGATTGGGTAATATCATTAGTATTCCCCAATAATGTTATACTTTTATCAATAACAGCTAGACCACAAATAGAGCCTGGTGCAGCTTGTAAAGTCAAAGACGTTTCATAACCAGGATATTCTTCTTCTGTACCAAATTCCATCTCTACCTGTTTAAATAATTAGATTTAAAGTTTAATTAAACATCCTAGTACATTAGTAGACTCTATCGCTCAGTGCCGACAAACTTCCATTCTTGGATGAGATATGCATTATTTTACCTGTAATGTTTACTGATTTAGCGTTTTGTTTTAGCGATTGCTATTTCTGATAAAATCGTCAGACGAAAATTGCAATTACCAGATTTCTTTCACATGGTGAAATCTTAATATCAACGTAATCGGACACCACTTCACCAAAATCTTTAACATAATACAGTATAACCTGTAACCCAGGCCACATTGCTTCTGTTATGTTGACATCTATCAGGAACATCTCTACACGAACATCACCAAACCGTCTAGCTACAGCCTGTTTTCTATATATACCTACAAAAGGCCATCAAATAAGGCATTGACATAGTCTTTTCTCTGAGAGCCGACTGTCTTTTTCAGTGTGTGTACAACATTTTCCTTTGCTTAGATGTTGTTCAAAAGGATATCGAGGTATATTACTGATATTAAACCTGTCATCAGTAGAAATGGTTTGAAAATGCGTTACATTTCAAAATTTTCAAAATAGTAACAAAGAATTGCTCACAGTCGTGAAGTTGAAAACCATCCTGGCAGCCATCTTCAACTCGATCACGTTTAGCTACTGACTTTTCTCTTGTCATTACGATTTTACCTCGGGATACCATCTACAAATGAAGATGCATACAAAAGGTTTGAAATAAATTTCATAGTTATGTTTGCGGCAAATTGGTTGGAGTGAATTATACCGGAATGGCAGACGTAAGAATTAACTGAAATGATTTTTAACCCAAAAGAAAAAATGGTAAAAAATCTCACCATAAGGTACAAACGGAATTGTTTTTCTGGGGCTTGAGTAACAGATACTTCTAGTGAAATGGTGGAGAGACATGCAGCCTTATCAGTCATTGGAGTTATTTTGAGGAAGCTTCTAGTTGGAGAATACCATGGTTCTACTACTATAGATGCACCGGGCATAGATAAGGTGTGTTCCTCGTTGATTTCTTCTCGATATTTTGCATCCAGACTCACAATCTGTAAAAGAAGCAGTGAGAAACCTTATATGATATAAAGAGGTACACAATCAGCTGTCTATGATTTTCTAATATACGAGAATGTTGTCTTGGAAAATACCCACTGATCTGAAAGTATGGGCTTAACTACCCTAAGTATTCTTTTATAAGGATATAATTTTCTGGCATCAACACCATTCATATATCACCGGTCGATGTGAGTTAGCTCAAGTCTAGTTCCTTTTACTTGTTTTCCAATGAAAGATCCAATTAATTTGGTGTTCAAACATCGTAAACCATTCTTAAAAATACATATTTTGAAAGCACAAAATTCAAGAAAAAAGACTCGAGCATAAGCATCAATGTATATTTTGTACATTAATGAGAACGGTCATATATACCTTAAAAACAATGATTGTCTGATTGGACGTCATTGCTGGAAATAGATACATTCCATATCCTTGTTCATTGGTCACTATCTCTCTGGTAAGAGATAATTCCTCAGCTCTGAGACCCAATTTGGCACCACTTACTGGTAGTCCTTTTAGATTGGTTGCTCGTACCTGTAATAATTCAGATCTATGTCTATACGGGAATTTCTAAAGAAGGGGTCGTTTTTTTATATCTGACATTTTTCAAAAGATTTTACCTTGACCAAATAAGGAAGTCCTGGTTTATAGAACGGTTCACTGTATGTCTTCATGTCCAAAAAGAGATCCATCATGCTCAGTGATGTTTTACTGGATGTTTCGTGTATTAAAATACCTACAAACAGAACATTCATTTTCAATCTTTCATATTTGAACTGTCGTGATAACCCGTCCGAAAGGAAAGCATGAGGCTTTGTGCTCAGAAACTTCATATTATATCTTATATATTATATAAATTGATGTTGGCCTGAACAAGAACCTATCCTAAATTCTGACACTAGACACCGTGGTCTATATAATTAATGAGATATGTTCTGTTATTCCATATCCTGGACAAATGAACTCGGGACTTACGATTCCTTGCAAAACAAGAACGTTTACAATCCACGGGTAAATCTAACAACGTACAACGTGAGGACCAATAATAGTCAACATTGGTTTTTACCTGTTGCATTGTCTAAAACTGAAGCTGTTGTATTTAAAACTTGATTTTGTATTGTAAATTTCTCATTCTTCAATTCTAAATGACTTGTATTCAGAGAAAACTTGTGACATCCTTCAATCTGAAATATCACTACCAATTTCAACTAATTGAATGTTATAGATCGTAGACTTCCATTGGAAGCTTGGAATTGCCTATTATTAGCTTGTAATACTGTCTATGATTTAAAAACTTTAGAGACGTTGTAAATAGCAAACTTAATACGACTGAAAAAGTTCTCTAAAGTAAGAATCATATTGGTTATAAAAATGTAATTTAATGGTGGTTTATGGCCTAAAATTTCGCTAAACAGGCTAGTAAAGATAAAATTGGATGTCGAAGCATAGCATGACTATCTGAGAGATATGTCCGATATATTACATACCTCCCCCTGGAAGTATAAACATGGTCTAGGTTGGCTAAACCGACTGTCTTCGCTTCCCTTTAGACAAATTGAGACTTTTAATCTTCCTTTAACGGGTTGTCCATAAGTATATCTAGATCCATCAAACAAAAACAAATTTACAGAAGAAAATTAAGTTCAAGGTTTTCAAAAGTAAATGGCATGTTAAACAAAATTTTCTTGTCACCTGAATTGAATCTTAAATAAGTCTTGAATCTTAAATATCGGGTTAAAGAGCTGTTTTAAACTATGACTGAATCAATCCACAATACTTACATGGCACAGACCTCGCCATTAATTGTTTCTGATTCTATTGTGATGTAGTTTGGAACAGAAAGTGTAACTTCGAATTTTGGTAAAACTGAAAAGAAAATTAAAAAGTGTGTCAGAAAATTATTAAGTTAAAACGCATATTTGTGGCTCGCGCAAACGCATATTTGTGGCTCGCGCAAACTAATGTAGATACGATTTACATGTTAATAAAAGTATTGTTATTTTAGTGTCTTGATATTCGAGATGTTTGTCATGTGAGTATTAGATTGTATGAAAGTCGGTGCATTGTGTGCAAGAGTGCTATATAAGGTTTTTATGTTTGTCATTTTGTTACTCGGCAATTGGTTACGATGTTGAGTGAATCCTATGCTAGGTGTCTTAGGATGGAATTGGTGTTGGTTAATTGATACTTCTAGGTGAATAGTATCTTTCGGTAGAATGCTTCTAGGTGTATAAGCATATTGGGCCACTACTAGGTGAAATTGGGCCTTCAGTAGAAAATGGTTATTATAGATTTATGGTGAGAATGGGTGTGCATGAGTACTCGCGTAAGTAAAACAGAATTATTTTATTCACTTAAACATTTTTTTGTGAACCTCTCCATAGGAAAGGTAAATTGTGTGTTCCAATGATTATACATGTACTCGGTTGTAAACCTCTACGCAAATATGAATATGCCAGTTGTTATTAGACGTATATTGTAATATAATTAATTTGTATTGTAGATGACAAAATGCTGTAGTTATGTTTTTGATGTATATAAGCTGTAGTTGATATATCGTTACATCATCGATAAATGTAAGATCTAAACTTACATGGGAATGAGATGGTTTTCATAAATGGTAACTTCGTTTGTTATACCAGTACACAAGGACTTAACTAGATGTCTACAAGGAAAATATTTGGATAAACTGTGATTATATTTTGTGGAGGTAGTGCGGAACTTCACTTGTGTGCGGACATTATCTTGTATGATCACTAGACATTCATTAGATATGATTTCTTACGATTTAACTATGTATGTTAATTTGTTTTGTATGTAAATATGTTAACAATTATCTTTGTTTTCCTTTTAAAGGGGGGGAAATTTAGGATCCGCTCGTCCGTCTTGTGACAAAGTGGACGGTAAATCAGTAGGCAACTTTCGGCATTGCATTTTTTTAAAAAGACAATATATGATCTAAATGCTGCCCAAAAAACAGAATTGCAGACCTTCCAATGGAATCCCTAGACTAATAATAAATTGACACCACCCAGCATATGTTAAACACAGTATAAATAATAGATACCAGCTTTTGCTATGAGAAGAACAAGCTATCCTTACCATATTCTTTGATTTCAAATGGAGTTTTCTTGATTTGGCCTTCTAACTCTGACTCAATTGACCACATTCCCAAAACTGGTTCTTTGGATATACCGAACTCCAAACTGATGAGACCTATAATATGATAGAATACATATTTTAACATAATGCTGAAAGAAATGCATTGCAGTAATATATTGTTTGAATATGACAAAGCGTACAGGTCCGAATCTGAGAGTATCCTACAGTAACAAGGCAATGAGTAGCGAGACAAAACAAAATGGTGCAAGGTTCACAGTTTATTCGATATTTGCATTATGTTCATTTCAAAAACCGAATAGAGTGCACATTCTCCAATCATTATTTCATGCAGCGTTGATAAGATAAAATATAATTGTTCAAGGGACGCAACCATAACATATCATCTTCAGTTCAGGATACACATGTTTAGTTGGTTGCATGAAAACCATGCTCATTTGTAACGTCACAAATCCTTCATTTCATAGGATCACTTGTTGAGGTGTTATGTGAAACAGCTTCACAGATATTTAACGCTAACAGATATTCTTTACAAAGCGAGCACCATGAATAATACAGTGAAGGGGTATTATGTCAGTTCTCTTTAGACGCAAGATTGTTTGCCATAAAGGGAGGCTTATGGCGAATGTCATGAGAACATCTGGACAGTTAACGACTTCTGACTGGCGATTAATGGATTTAGTGATCTAAGCGCAACAATGACTTAATACTAGACCTGAGATGTTCCTTGATAATCCAGTGATAGTAATTGCACTTCCCTAAATGCTGTAGATGATATAACCAGGGCGATTGTTTGAATCGCCAATCGACCTAAAACTGACAATCGATTAGAAACACTTTACCTGAAGGTGATGACTCATTCAACCATTGTTTCATTATAACATTATCTGGATCTTTAATATAAATCTTAGAAAACTGAAAAGAAAACATTAACGCTTAGTATACAGTATAAAAATTATCTATCTACATGAGCCATAGGCAAAACACATTACGCCACGTTTTCATGATATGATCTACTGACATAGCTCTTTTATGCGTTTAGTTGTCTGCATTTTAAAGCAGCTATCTCAATGGATGACAATTAGCACTCGAAATGTTTGAACATCTCATCTGTGATTTCCGAAATTTAAAAATAAAATCGACTGTTTCAACTAAATACAAATATGAAAAGGTGCCACAACAACGGCTTATGTTTAAATTCATTACCTCAATGTTATGTAGCCTTGTTGTATGTTGTAAAAAGTAGCCTGGACTGGAGACAAAGATGTCACCGCTAATGCTATTACCTCGTGGGGTCGTAATGGAACAAAAGGGTATAGTAGCATTTACTATACTCTAGAATTATCTGGACAGGTCTATTGTTACCTATAAGTACTTACTATAAGATTAACATCTTGGGTATTGTTAATTGAGTACTTGGTAACAATAGAAAATAGCCTAGTGTCTCCAGATGTCGGCCAAAATTTGGAGGGAAATTCAAATTATTTTCTTTGTTCAGAGCGACACCTATCGGAGGATATATATAGGACGAAAACATATTTTGGGAACTCTCGATTTGGCAAGCAAGGAGGAAGGACATAGGACACTTATTCTTTAGCTTGTGGACAAGACAGTAGCTGGGCAGATTCTAGGTTCTTGGGTAGTCCTTAGATGTTCAGATAGTCTTCAGATTTAGTGTAGAGCTCTTGTTAGTTGAATATAGTGTAAATAAAGTGTTGTTAATATCTTAGCTGTTATCTCATTTGGAAAGAAAATCCAGTTTCTTACAAACAACTATACAGTTTGTAAGAATAATCTACTTTGCAGTTTGCAAGTAGAACCCGACAACAACCCCGTTGCAGTTATATACTTACAATGGAGGTGCTTGGATTGAGATCTACATCAACTGTTAGAAGACGGAATTGGACTGAAATGAAATAAATAAGAATTGATACGATTTGTCTATGGAATGCAATATTTAAGGAATGGCCTTTTTCAGTTTATCGTTGTATAAACGCGTAGTTTACATCGATAAACAGAAAAGATGTCCAGGTCATTCCTTATAATTAAATCAACTCGAATACGTGTTTAACTATTTATCTAAAATAACAACAAACTAAGGCACAAAATTGGAGCAATGCATAGGTCACTTATTTATAGTCTACTGTCTACTGCTTGAAAGTTGACGGAGCGACCACAATTAAAGTTCAATTATTGAAAGACGAGTTCGAAATAAGTCCAAACGCTGTGTAGTGGCCACGTCAATCAAACTCAATAATAAAAGTAGTCCGTTAAGGGTCGGAGCTTATATTTACATTCCGTTTACACAGATATAAACCGAATGTACGTGGCCGCTGTTATCCAATCAAATTGCGTGATACCGTGTAAACGGAATCGTGATTTAATTATACAAATATGCATTATATTTTTCTCAAACATTTTGTGATAAGATGCTATGACTGGAAATTATTGAAAGACACGGTCGTTGGCTTTGCCTGAATGTTGAATAGTTCGAAGGAAAATGCTTTATTTTAAACTAAAATACTGTACCTGTTTGACCTGGTTTATATGCAGGTTTATCAGTTTGGACGAATGTGGACGAGGAGTCAACAACATTGAAAGAGAGGTCTCGATCAAATACAACAGATCCTTGATTATCACCAACAACATTTAAGGTGTGTATACCAAGAGGCTCGTCAGATGGTACAGTAAATTGTATACATTTTAGTCGGGCTGAAAATAAATTACACATGAGATAAAAAAAAATGATGTTAACTATATATACGTCCGGGGATGACAATTTGTGCTCATATTCAGTGCGAGATCTTAATGCGATTATGGCGCGGTTTATCAAGCGTGTACCATGATGAAAGGTAAAAGCGTTAAAGGCGAACAATAAAGCTACAAGGATATAAAATCTAGACAAACCATCGTTCGGACCTCCCCTTAATTGCCCCGTCACGCCAGAAAGTCGTTCTTACTGCCCAGAGCCAATATTTTAAGGTCGCCATAAGCGTGTAGGACAAACATTGTAACATCTACTTGAGCGGTATAAAAGCGCAATACACGTGTGGCAAAAACACTGTAAAAACGTTAGAACGCAATATGGCCGCATAACTCGTTGTTAGAGGTACTTCTTCTCTATTTTTCCTAACGTTTGACCGCGACTAGCACATTTCATGCCACTGTAAGATAGCAAACGGTTGCAGTCCAGTATGACGTGGCTATAAGAAAACATGACAGATCGATTTCTTTTGTAAATGTCAAAAAAGGGAGCCCAGAAGGCCAGTTTTCTCCATTTTACTATCTCAAACAACTTAGGACATTAAAACCTGATGCCATTGTGTGAATGGGTTTGCCAACTATTTATGTGGTATCGCTTGTCGAGCTGATTTCGCCCGCTTTTTAGAGCCATTTCTCCATTGGCAATTTCTGAACCCTAGTTTTTTTATTTTTATACAAGAATGCTTTCGCGATTTGGATGAGATATGATTCTTTTGGTAAAATTGTCTAATTGCAAATATTTCAAAAGAGCTCGGTGATTTTTGTCAGGATATCGGGTTCAGCTTACACATTTAATTTACTTTGACTTTTTTGTATGGGGGAAGGGGAGGGGGTTAAACAATAAAAAACAACACAATCGTACTATAGAGTATACAGCATACACGATACATGGTCATTTCAAACCAATAACACCCAACACGACCAGAAAACCACATCTCGCGACGGGTTCATCTTTCAATCTGAATTCTGCGACCCTGTCCTGATTCTGATAGTCTGTCCATCTTATAACCCTCTTCGAAACTCATCACATCACCTCAGCAGGGCACAAGGGAGTGAATCATTAGCCTTACTCTCCTTCATGGACAAAACAAGGTACATGAGCTTAGTCACTTCACTGATCAATGTTTCTGGTATATCGTCATTTAATCGCATTACCCTTCTGATACACTGGAAATATACATTCACGAATCCCGCCGACCAAAAAACTACCTTTCGGTGGGATTCTTACAAGATTATTTCCGAGCAGGGAGCACAAAATTTTCCAGCGGGACCAGAGATCATTATTTCACTATGTCAAATGATAACAAAGTTTGAAGGGATGGAGGGGGGGCAAACCCAGGCAAGCCTC
>NW_008706746.1:3474245-3528712 GCF_000327385.1 Lottia gigantea
GGGGGGGGGGGGGGGTGCGGGTACATGGCCCGCTACTGCAAACAATAGAACAGTGCATGTTAAGGGTTTGTTCGATAAGTCGTTGCTTTCTTCTAGGATATAACTCATCAAAAACAAACTCTTGATATAAAACAAATCGTACACACCTTATCCGGAAGCTCTCACTGATGGGAAATCATCCCCAATTAGGATTTAAAACAATGGCTTTAGCAAGAAGGTTGAATTCTCTATTATACTACACTGAGCACTATTCATTCCTTATCAAGGATCAATGAGTTGCACTTGAAAAGTATAGAAATAGTGAGCTTACCATATCCCACCGTATTGCGATCATAAAAATATGCATTGTCCCCCTTTGACAACTTCAAACTAACTTTCACATACTCTTTACTATTGTGAAATGAAAAACAAACTGGGGTTTTTCTACCTCGTTGGACATCTTTTGGCATGGATATCACATACCCACTGAAAAACAAAAATTCAAGACGTTTATTTGGAGTTTCTCTTCCCGCACAAATACCCCATCAAACATAGTGGTATATCATCAGCTCGACGGTTGACAATACCACATAGAATTACGTGACGAGTTAGTATTTGCCTCGCCCTATTTCCGAAACGGTATTTATATTCAGATTATATGTTTTGAACAAATAAAATATTGATTAAATCATGTAAATTATATTCAATTGTTAAAAACTTAGCACAGAGAATGTCCGGTAAAAGCTGGTGATGCTATTTGTCTCCAATGGTCAATCAAGAGATAGGCTAGCTATACCAGCACACTACCGGTAGAATAGTGATCTAACATGAAGCAAAGACGTTTAAAATAAACACCAATAAATATATGCATTAATCCCACAGGCATAGCAAAATGCAACAGTCACAAACATATCATCATCAGGTGAAGATACATTGCAGTAAACCCTAACAACAAAACAGTTGGGAGTTCAAACGTCATCAGTTTCTAATGGGACGTGAAAAAATAGAACACGGCAACATTACAGGCCTAATACGAGGCACCAATAATAAATTTGTCAGGGTCTAAATTGAAATCGTGAAAGTCTTTTATCTGAAGAAAAATCAGTAAAATATTATGACGATCCGGCAAAATTCTCGAATATCTGCAGATTTTTTACGACCAATTTCTTACCTTCGAACGGCTTGGATAAAAATCACGAGACTCCCTAATACAACTATAGGGCTCATCATGATAGCGTCTACTCCTAAGATATAAACCTATAACAAGTGATAATGTCAAAATCGTTTATTCCGGATTTTCGTAACAGTCTCTTCATGGTCAATAAGGCGGTCAAGGTTTAATTTTCAAGTACCGGTAGTTAGATTCCGTTGAAGAGATCACAACATATAAGTGCTCATATTAGTACATTGGTACATATGATGTTGAAATTCAGTAAATGCTTATTTAACAGAATATTATGTTATATCTTTGAATATATATTTGAACTTTGGATTGCTTAGGATGTTTTAAATAGCTTATTTATCAGAATATTACATTATATTATATCATATCTTATATTTGAACTTATAGGATGTTTTAAATTGCTTAGTTAACAAAATATTTTATTGTACTATAATGTTCAATAAAATGATAACATCAACTATATATTTCCTCAAACCCATAGTGATAAGTATTTTACTGTATTTAGTATATGATTCATGACACAGACATTCCAATCAATTAAACATTCGGTTAACTAATCATTCGTTTCAGACCTTTTATTTCACCCGTGATCTGTCTATCATGACGTAGTCGTGGTGTCAGATGATATATTTATTATGATAACTTGTAAATGCAGTGAGATATGTGAACTATTATAAAGCAAATTAAATGTTGACTGGTTGTCATGACAGAAGAATAACAATGTACATCGATCACAGTGGCCTATATATTATCTGTAATGTCTCGCGATAAAAAGGAACCATACTCATGGCTTAACAAAAATATCATACTTGATTTTTGACGAATAGAGCTTGCAAATTGCATATCGAAAGGTCAAAAATGAACGGTAAGTCTATTAGAAAGTAAGGGGGGATAATGCATGTCACCGTTGTCTTTACCTGCCCGTGCGCATGAAATAAGTTAATGAAGGTACGTGTATAATACGACTATACGTTTGAATGGATGTTCAGTACGTTTGATATTCCCAAAAGAACAAAAAATAATATGCTTTATTTTGAATATAATTCAAGACAAATATTCGTAGTATATTAGCCTAACATTGGGTTGAAACCGACTATTATGACAATGAAATATTACTATAGGCTACTTACCATTCGTTACATTAATCTAAAACTTATATACAAGTATTTAATTTAGGAGTATCGCCCCCTTATTTTACCAACACACACTTCATATGGCTAGTTGTTGTGAAGCCAAATAATCCGAATCGAATATCTCTCCAGTTAAAATGAATAATCACTTAAGTTATATACAGAAGAGTGTGGCTTGCAGGAGGTTTTTAACAGGGCACGTAACATAAAAACGCTGAAAGTAAGTGAACTTACGTCAGTACACATTATAATGCTTGTTTCATTGCCCATTACAAGGGATACAGAGATAGATGTAAAACTCAATTTTTCAAACCACACTAGGTATTTTAAAAAAAATTGTTATTTATTAAATCTTCAGCCGATCTAGCAGCCGTCATCAATGCCACCAATTTCCACAACCCTAATGTTGAACAACGGGAGTATTATCTGTCTATTTTGGATCAATGGGAACTTAAAGCTGATAGTATGCCTCCAGACCATATCGTTGCATATTTAGCTAATGCTGTATATGCTCTGAGATATAAGATTTGTTTCGAGCGGTTCGGAATTGAGTCGGATAATAGTGGCACGTGGCATGATCCTGACCATATGGCAATGGCTACAGCTAAAAAGATTGAAGAAATTACATGGTAGGTATTAATAATGATCGACAAACATATTATATTTGTAAATTGAGCAGAACTTCACCGAGTTAAAAATCCTCACTTCGACACTTAAGAGTTCAATTTTAGATATGAATAGCATTTAAGACTTAACGTTTATTTCAATTTGAAGAGCAAATGACCATTTCCCTTTAAGTTTTAAAGTAATTAAACAATCTATAACATTAGTTCAGTTTGACAATAAATAGTTTCGAACATTTAAACATTTATCACAATCAAGTAACGGCAATATGTTTATGTTCATGGAGCAGTCTTAAGTATGATAATATGAGGTTTACATTTAGTGGTTGTTTGTTTTTCCAGTGATACGGCATTGGATGGACTCAGACAACCGATAGAAGAGCAAGTCTTGGCTTTGATACTGGAATCAACAACCATTGGTCCTAGAAGTACCCACCTTAACACATGGAAAAAGTTTATATGTGACGAAGATTCACATTTTCACCAATATCTAAAAGTAAATATTTGGAACTAGTATCAACATTCTATAGTCATGTGTAAAGTCATTGGTATTGTGTGCAGTGGCAGAGCAAGGTCTGACAGAAGGCAAAATAGCCGAGGTTGCCCGAATTTCTAACCTTGTTATGACAGTTATGCAAACGCCTTGCCCGAATAACCGGCCTTCGGGGCAATTTTATTGTATTTCTTAAACTTATTTATCTTAGTTAAGCTTTCAGGAATAAAAACCCTGGTTCCCATCTCACTCCATTTAATGCTTCCACCCCATACAGGGCCTAAAAATACAAGCTTAACATAGTGAAATGCCTCAAAAGGTAATGTGACATTGGAAGCGATTGACTATTTTCTTGTATGTTTATTCATTTTAGACTTTACCAGTTGAAACGTGGAGGATAATTCTTAACCATTTTAAAAAAGATTTCCAACCAGTAGAAGGCGAGAATAGTCGTGACTTTGAGAATAGATTAAAACCGGGATTCGGTTATATAGTTGCTTCCTGTAAAAAATCACCGTAAGTCAGAAGCTAAACATTGTACCAGTTTTGGCACTACACTGGAACTTACCATGTAGATTATGTGGACTTCTATTCTATTTTGGGTACTAATAACTTTTAAATGTATAGTGAATTAGCGGTAATAAGTTTCGACAATATTTATCAGATTTACACTACAAGCTGTCTGTAAATTCTTAACCTTCAAAATTGATTTTTTCAGTCACTGGTCACTTCTTCAGACTGATTTAGCCAATTTATATTTATTTTTTGAAACCAATAAGATCGGTAAAAACAACGAAATAGAAACTTCAATGAAAGACCTTTCTTCAGAATTATATTATTTGATGGACAGAAAACCATATGCGGTTAGTGTACCCTGTTTGTTACCATATTTACCAACACTCTTTTTTCAATATTTCCTCTATAATTCTATAGACATATTATATTATTGTTTGATTACCATTGGTATTTCTCTACACTGTTTATTTCAAAGACACACGAATTCCCGAAACTTATTATATATTTCAATAGTTTTCTTCATTTTATTACATAAACAGTAATCTTCAAACACTGACAAGACTCATCACGTTTAAAACTTCAACTGGGTGGTGTCTTGTCTATTAGAATTGTTACAAAGACAATGTATTGATATCATCTCAGTTCAATTTTGTACCATTTTCCTCCAATAGTGCGGCTTAGTATATCTATGACTTACGTATTGTTTCCTGCATTGTGTACAGGCAGTGGGTAATGCTGAGTTTTGTAGACGCTCTATGAGTACATTGGTATCTGTTATGACAACTGCCTCAGAATCAGACTCAAAAAAATGTGTAGAGGTCGTTGACGAACAAATAAACAAGTTAATTGACGCAATGAAGTAAGTAGCTAATAGCGATATTTATGGTCGCATTATGTTATATTTACAAATCCCTTAGGACAGATGAAATGAAAAAATTATTCACTCACGTTAGATGCATTTTCCTCATTCCTAGATAATAAAAATTTATAACTAATATCCTCTAAAAAACAAAGGGGAGCCGAGGCCCCTCCCCACCCCTGCGCTACGCCACTGTTTTAGTCTCTCATGATATTGATGTACACAAGTAAACGGTGTCTTTATTATTAGTATTTATTATTGTCAGATATTGATGTAACGAAATAGAAAATTGCATTTCTTGCTTTTACAGAGCCAACAATTTATTTGACGAATTATACCTAGATACGTTGGATTTTATAAAGAAGTTATGTTATAAAACAACTGGACCAAAAGCACATTCCATAGTAGACAAAGTTGCACGTTATTGGGGAAACATAAAAACAGACAATATCAAGGTAAGTTAAAATATGTAATCGCAAGGTGTAAACAATGATACCCAATAATCATTTAACAGCAGTTTGAAATCCGGTTTGGTCACATGGTAAGGTGAAGAAAGTGAGCATAAGTGAACACACAGGACAGAACATTCCTTGACCAAATACGATATTTTCCCTTCATTCCAGGACAAAAATGGGATATTTCTGAGTGTGGCATCGACTTTTGCTGAGTTTCTAGAAAATTTAGAAGACGGGAGTTATGTAGAATACTTGCTTAGACCTATTCTTCGTGATCTCTTGACAAAACTTACTAAAAGGTATGTTTTTATATATTTTAAAAAGTATAAACCACATATTTGCTTGAATGGGCCAATATAGGAAGGCTATGTGTTATACTTTGAACATGGTAAAGATCCCTCGAAACATGTAATCGAAATACATGTAAAGAAGGCCACTGTACTGACAAATGTTCCCTTTTTGCGCGTATTCATTTGTTCAATCTTGAGCAAATAGAACTTTATTTTTTCATCTTCTTTATTTCATCTTTTTTACCTTATGATGATTTATTTGACAACAATTCCTTGTTAATTTGAATTTCAGTTCGAAAGACCACCAAAATCTCTGGATTAGATTGCTGACAGCGGCTATACAGTTTGATGGTCATGCGTGTAACGATGCAATATATTACACCCTTAACGACATGGCGAAATTCGTTAAGTGGAAGGTAGGAACCGATTCCTTTAAGTGGAATATTTTGAATCGTTTCACATTGAATGAACAATAAATAATAATTTGAAAACTTATTCTTAATCCAACGAATCTATTTGTATGAGTAATATATTCTGTTGATTTCTTCCTAGTATATCGTTTATGTCCCATTATTGCAGCATATCTGCCCCATTTGACCGATTTCTAATGTGGTTCGACATTTGCAGGATTACAAGGAAGATGGTAAATTTATACTGGGAGAAATATGTCGAAAGCGCATTTATAAGTCAGTTGGAAGTCGTGAAGCTAGAGATGAAGGAAGCCGACTCGATGATATGTTTGAAAATTTTCTTAAGGAGCTGTCGTAAGTTATATAATTTTGGTTTGCTGTTGCCAAAGTTTTAACGACACTGCAACGTTATGTAGACGTGCCATAGAATTCAGCGAAGGATACCCATTTTTTTTTGTACATGCTAAACCATGAACTAGGCTAATGCATGTTTGTATCGGCTCTCATTTATTGCAGAAAAAATTACCTTAATTCACATATATTTCAGAAAGAACGGAAATAAAACTTTATTTCAGAAAAAAGGATATAGAACTAAGCGTATATTTCAGAAAGAGAGGATATATATACTATATTTCAGAAGGAAAAGATATAGAACTATATTTCAGAAGGAAAGGATATAGAACTAAACTTATATTTCAGAAAAAATACCATATTTCAGATAGAAAGGATATAGAGCGCTATTTCAGAAAGAAAGGATATAGAACGATATTTCAAAAAGAAGGGATATAGAACGATATTTAAAAAAGAAAGGGTATAGAACGATATTTAACAAAGAAACGATATTGAGCACTAATTCAGAAAGAAAGGATATAGAACAATATTTAACAAAGAAAGGATATAGAACTAAGCTTATTTCAGAAAAAAAAAACTATATTTCAGAAAGAAAGGGTATAGAGCGCTATTTCAGAACGAAAGGATATAGAACTATATTTAAAAAAGAAAGGGTATAGAACGATATTTCAGAAAGAAAGGATATAGAACTTTATTTCGGAAAGAAAGGGTATAGAATGATATTTCGGAAAGTAAGGATATAGAACTTTATTTCGGAAAGAAAGGATATAGAACGATATTTCGGAAAGAAAGGGTATAGAACGATATTTCAGAAAGTAAGGATATAAGATAAGGTTATGTACAATAAAAACAAACTGAATCTACAATTTTATAAGCTTGTAGTCTTTCTGTCAATAAGAAAAATAACATTTTATTTTTGTTACAGAAAAGCTAAGATAATTAATCTATATGTAGATATGATAGCCGACCATGTTTTAGTTATTATTGAAGAAAGAGCTATACCTTTGTTTGAAAGTGTACAGACAGGGGCCAGAAGTTTGAGGGATGTGATCACGATCAAGGTATGCTTAAACATGAAAATCCACAACGTCTGAAGAATTTAAAACATATTATCTCGATTTTCCGTCAGTTTGCAAACAAATATACGTTTATCTCCCTTTGATTATTAACGCTTTGTGATATTTGCAACGGGTGCTATCATCGGACCAGGGCTACTCTTTTAGAACACTTAGTGCCATTCTGTATCTTGTACTGTCAACTGAAAATAACTTTTACAAAGTCTGCATAGCTTATAATGATTATTTGATATAATTTTTGCAATTCAAAAACGTTTCAGGAACATAGAATGGTGATATTTGATTCATTTGTACGATTGACAGATATCCTTAAGATTGAAGACTATCCATGGACTATATATTATTCACAGCGCGGTTTGGGTGAACTAGGCAACTATTGTATTAAAGGCCTGGTGTATGTATCTTTTAGAGATTTCAAAACTTATTATTTTCTTCCTTTATATTCATTGTTATGTGGACTGCGTATTCACAAAGATGTCCATTACATGACTGTGTATCCGTGCACGAATTTCTATATATAATATGATATGAATACCATTAAAGGGACAAGTGCGCCATTTGTTTTTACCAAGCGCACTAAAGTCTCAGAAATGGCAATTTTTATTAATACTTTTCACAGCTCACCGTTGAAATTTGAGCCTTCAAATCAACCTCCCAAATCTGTCCCTTTAAAAGATAAATTGAGACATTTTATAGAATATGTTTGCGATATCAGCATCCGCTGGAAGCGAACGTAACTTGTCATCTACCTACCTACCTAGAAAATCTATTTTATAACCACAGGTATCTGAAATTTCCCAAATTTATTTTTTAACTAGGAAATGAGTAGGATTAGTAGGGAAACTTCAAATACCTGTGATATAACATTGTGGCCTTGCAAATGAAATCGTTTATATGATATAATGACAAATACAATTTCTACTCTAAATTTAATAGCAAAGCATCGTGACCTTTTATAGAAATCTCAATATTTAACATTGTGACCTGCATATGAAATCCATTATGTAAACTTGTGACAAATAAAAATTCTCATCTAAATTTGATAGACGTTTAGAAACTCCCATTATGAAATAGAGCACTGTGACATTGTATGGACACTTAATATATTAATCGTTTTGTATCGTAACCTGTGTAGAAAAACGTTTTTTTAATTTTAGAACTGGAAAAGATTTAACAGAGAGTGAAATCAAGATTTTGATAGATTTTACCACAACTGTCTTAAAAGGAGATTTCATAGATAAGGATGAAAATAGTCCTGGTGGTGTATTTTATGATCTTTATTTACAAATCGGCGGTATTTTGAAAGTGGTATGTACATATATATAAAGATAGCTTGCCAGGCAAGGTAATATACGCCCACTGGCAGCTTTGATTTTGAATAAAAATATTTAGCAGTACAATAACAATCACCAGTATGAAATATTCAACCTTCAGTCATACACTTCTTTTAAACTCTTCTTTTAGCACAACACTGAATAATATTGAGTATGAGTTATTACCCTAGTTCTTGAAAACGTGTTCAATCTTTAGCTCGTGAAAACTCTAGAAGGCAAATATTCAATCTTCAGGATTGAATAATAAAACCAAGTTTTGTCAAAATCCAGAAAGAATCATGCCTTTTAGTGTTTAATTTGAAAGCGGTTTCAAGAAGAAGGGCAATAACTCATACTTAATATTTTTCAATTCTTCTGATTTTCATAGGGTTCATCCTTGGGTGATAACAAACACTCATGCCAAGTTTCGTCAAAATCCGACAAGAATTGTCCCTTCTAGAGTGTTTACAAGCTAAAATTTTAACGCGTTTTCAAGAACAATGGCAATAACTCATACTAATTATTTTTCAATTTTTCAAAATGGTTCATCCATGGGTGATAACCAACACTCATGCCAAGTTTCTTCAAAATCCGTCAAGAATTGTGCCTTCTAGAGTGTTTACGAACAAAAAATTGAACGCGTTTTCAAGAACAAGGGCAATAACTAAAACTAAATATTTATCAATTTTTCTGATTTTCGATAGGGTTTATCCTTGGGTGATTACAAACACTCACACCAAGTTTCGTCAAAATCCATCAAGAATTATGCCTTCTAGAGTGTTTACAAGCCAAAATTGAACGCGTTTTCAAGAACAAGGGCAATAACTCATACTAAATATTTTTCAATTTTTCTGATTTTCGATAGGGTTTATCCTTGGGCGATAACGAACACTCATACCAAGTTTAATCAAAATCCGTCATGAATTGCACCTTCTAGAGTGTTTACGAGCGTTTCAAGAACAAGGGCAATAACTCATAGTAAATATTTTTCGATTCGTCTGTTTTCAATAGGGTTCATCCTTAGGTGATTACAAACAACCATACCAAATCGAAATCAGTCAAGAATTGTGCCTTGTAGAGTGTTTACGAGCAATTGTGGACGGACGGACCGACAGACAGACGAATCATTGGAATGAGGTGACGGCAATATACGCCCCCCCATTTTCATGTGGGCGTATAAAAATTACACAACAAACTAATATATATTAACCGTGTTTCAAGTTTTTTGTGTGCCAATATCATGAAATGTTTCCTGTTGGTCGAAGATCTTGTACATAATATTTGCTGCCAGAAGATTTTATTCAAACTAATTAAATACATATCGAACATACATATTATATTATAGTTATGCATTTCACCGCGTTTTTTTTATATGGACATGACCGATTGCAGTAAGAAAATTACTTTTATGTCAGCTTGCAGATAAAGATGAACTAAGAAAAAATCCCCAAATCATCAAATTATTTTTAAAAACTTTGACGCACGATGATGATGGTATTTGTCAACGAGGAGCCATGCTTTTTAATGAGCTTGGAACAAAGGCAGCACCTGCTCTTGCTCCGTATTTGGGAGTCATCTTAGAGGCCTTTTTGGACAAGCAACAAAGCCACCTGTTGTGTAAGTATACAAAAACTATAAAGAAAATCTTTTGAAGAAAATTTAAACCGAAACTAAATGAAAAACGAACATGGTTTGTGTCATCATACTCAAAAAAAGAAACTACAATGATTTTAAGAATGAGCACGAAGATAATTATTGTGAGAACTTGGAATCCTTACAATGACCTATTTCATGAACTAATAATTATCCGTTGAACAAGTTTCATATTATCATTTCATATTATTATTATTATTATTTCATATTCATATTTTTCATATAACGTTCTGTGTGTGTGTTATTACCTCAGAAGAAGCGTTGCTCCTGATTATGTTTACTAATTCAGATAATTTACCAGCTATTTACAATGAGAACCCCGAAGCAATGAAGGATTATTTCCAGAAGCTGATAGACCTGATTGAAGATGCAGACAGTAATATTATTACAACTATTTATATGTTATTGACTGCTATCGCTAAAAAACAACCAATGGTTCGTAAACCGTTCATATCTTTTATTAAATTCCTGAATAGCATAAACAAGCAAATATCGTTCTTAATCGTAGTTAGTCTTTTCAAATTTAAAATAAATACGGCGGAATAATTCCTGAAACTGTTGTTTATCCATTCACAAACACCCCATTCCACCTTAAACAAGTCCCTCGACAGAGATTGACCTTAGTTCTGATCGTATTGTTTGAGTCTGAATGATTACAAACACAACAAAAAACATTCGAATTCAACCCTAATCTTGTATCAAGGTTTTCGTTTTTCATATTATAGCATTTCTATTGCTTATCTTGGAATACATGAAATCATACATATTATAATAAATCCTAGTAATATCCAGTTGTATAATACAGGTTGAACACGAGCCTAAATTGGAAGACTAGTAGATCATATTTTTGCATTTCAGTTATTTACTGAAGCTAACGTAGAAATGATAGTTGACAATATGTACAATGGGGACCCACAATACAGTAATTATGGTATTACAACATTGGAGCCCTTGGCGTCTAAGCGTTCAGCTCTGTTCTTAAAACAAGTTGATAAGTTTATTACTAAAGCTTTCAATGAACATTACTACTACTTTCTATTCAAAATATTGGGATATATTGCTGCCAGGAACGGCGAGGTGAGTAATTGAAAGAAGTTTAGTGTTTAAAGTACATTGTAAGACGCCCAACTTTTCTACTTATTGGTCTAATAAAGACGGACGATTACAGGTACGGTCGCCCTAACACACCTTAGCGAAAGCCATGAAATGAGCATTTAACAACTATTGTGGCGATGGTTGCCTTATTCACGATGAGACAAAAGTCAGAGTGAACGATCAAAAATAATTATGATTGTTTTTTCTGTTCTAGAAAGTAGCTGAAAAGATTCTGGAGTATTTCATGGATTTTACCAAAACTAACAGCGATAACATTAAAGAGATGTACATAATCCAAGAGATAAAAGGAATTACCTTTAAATACAAAGATCTGGTCACAAAACATAAATCTTTCGTTGTAAATTTAAGGCAGAAAACTTCAGAAATACATGTGAAAGACGGATGTAATGCAATTATTGACTTCTTAGAAGGCAGGAGGTTGGTTCAGGCTTTAATTTCCTTTATTTCTATGATGTTAATTAATCGTTATATGTGAAGATAATTTCATGGGAATTTAAGTTCAGATGCCATTTTCTTCTGAAATTTCCCATTTGTATTCTTCTAATAAGTCTGTCATAGCCGTAACGTAAACTATTGTACTTTCAGTTTGGATTCACTTAAAGATGAATTGGCCGCACAACAAGAAGACATTGACAATCTGGATGTTCGTGTCACCAGCAATGAAAAGAATATAACTATAGTCACGAAGGAAGTGACAAAACAGAGAGTTGATATCACTAACATTAAGCAAGATGTCAAAGGTCAAGGAAAGAAGCTGGATAAACTGGGGAATGTTGTGAAAGCAACAGTTACCAAAGTTGAAGAAATTGATTTAAAGGTTTGCTCAGATTTCTGCCAGATCTATGAAGTTTTACATAAATGTAAAATTGGATCATTCAACGGAGCCACAAATGTCTCTCAAAATAAGATATTTGGCATTCTTTTATTTTGGTGGTGATCTTAATGTTCTGAAGATATTTTATACATTCACCGAAATGAAACCATGATTAATCTGCAGAACAAAGATGTATTTAATTAAAGGCTATCTTTTATTTTTTCTAGACCTTAAGTCATGCTCCATATTGGTCCAAAGATGTTTCTAAACTGCTGAACCCAAAGTCTGAACATGATTGGCGATTATTATCGAGCCGACTGGGTTATTCCAAAGACGATATACGAGCCTGGTCTCAACAGTCGGATCCTTGTATGGCAATGTTGAATGAATGGTATACAACACATAAAACTAGTGAAGCAAACTACGGACTGTTGACAGCTTTACAAGAAATGAGTAGGATGGACGCTGCTATTATTATTGAGAATGGAATGAAGGCATCAGGTATATCAACTTCCATTTTTTAAAATATTACAACTATAAAGCGGCTGGTCCAAGCCGAACTGCCAGTACAAGATTAAAGTAGTTTATATAAGTAAAGCCAAAAAACAAGAACATCTTATACAAATTCTTTATAATCCTTTATCTGTTGATATGTAAATGATTAGAATCGATAAATATGTATGTACTTGGAGAGGATACTAACCCTATTAAATCAAAATCGCCTTCTATAGTGGTATTGGTTTCTGACATTTATCTTATAGGCTAAACATCTATATGTTTCAAGCATACGATTTCAGTCAGGTCGCTTCCATTGTTCATATGATTAAAATTGTATTTGGAAACACGTGTTTGAAGCATGAGACGAACTCAGATATCAACTAGAGCTATGAACTGTATAGAATTAAACCATTATTCAGAATAATGGAGTCTAATCCGTTCAATTAATGATATATTTAGAACCAGTTGTAGAGGATGAAGAGTTTGACTACATCACACCACCTTCAATATTTCTCAGTTATCAATGGGGTCACCAGGAAGAAGTGAAGCTACTTAGAAATCATCTAGAGATGGCCGGGTATTCATGTTGGATGGATATTGGTCAGATGGGTGGTGGTGATAAACTTTTCGAAAAGATTGATAAGGGTATTAGAGTAGCTAAAATTATTATTAGTTGTACTACTGAGAAGTATGCTCAATCTCCAAACTGCAATCGAGAGGTAAGGTTTTTTGAGCTGTTATTTTTTTGAAGCTTGAAGACTTCATTTACTATCACTAGCCTACTATAATTACTATACTCGATCTTAAAATCAGCAGGGCATTCTAAAACCCTCTGGCATGATTGACGGGATTTTACGAATGGGGTTGCGGGGCTCAGTCAATATACATAATAATATTTATTGACTGGCATTTTTACTTTAAATCTAATAGGATTAGAATTGAAATTGAAAAATCCGCTTACAATACTTGATTGTTAAACGGGACATTCCCATATATTTGTAGGGTTTTGTTTTTGCTCTAATTTGTAAGAGAAATGTACCATTTAACGTATCTAAAGTTTTAAGTAAAATATCCAGCCATTAATTTTTAAACTCCAAAAATATTTAACGAGTGGTTGCCCAGCAATATACGCCCAATTTCCTGATACATTTTCAGTATATCAAGGGTGGTCATCAATCTGTGTCAAGTCGAACCAAAAATCTAATCTGTGCAAGATATTGTTGATTTAAACAAACGCACATTATTTAATAAAATTCTGACATAAACTGTCACCTCTATCGCGTTAACAAGCCAACAAATTTTGATGCGTTTTTACTAAGTCAAGGGAAATAACCCAGATTCCGTTGATCAAAAAATCGTCAAATTCAATCTTGACTAAGATCTCATCATTATTAATGATCATACCAAATTTCATTTAAATCGGATGAAAACGGTAGTCTCTATTCCGTTCACAAACAAATTTTGATGAGTTTTTCACAAATCCAGGGCAATAACTCATAAATCGTTCATCGAAAGATAGTCAAATTCGAACTTGTCCAAGATCTCATTAATATAAATGATCACACCAAATTTCATTCAAATCAGATAAAAACTGTTGTCTCTATTGCGTTCACAAGCCAATTATGGACGGACGGACGGACGGACGGACAAGGGGCGACGACAATATACGACCCATAATAATGTGGGCGTATAAAAACATTACGTAAGATTTTGAAGTTCGTTATGCTTTTTGGAAGCTGTTAGAAAACTAGTTTACGGATTCTAGTAAACCCCTAATTTTAGAGAAATATGTCTACCACGTATTCTTAAGGTTTCAACTAATAATATTGAGCCATTATAAAGCCAAATACCAAAACTAGGTCAAACTGCTTAAGAAACAATTAGTACTCTCCGTTTTTATTTAACCTTTTAAAAATAAATTCAGTTTGATAAAGAATATACATTATAAATATGTTCAGGTATAATTTACGACGTTTTTGATCATGGATTTTGTTTTTACAAAAAAAGCAGAATACCCCTTTTAACACTTCTTCCTTTTGCGTAGTTCGTTAGTGATTTAAATATAAATAAAAAATTAATTAATCTGAACGATGTACAATGTATTTTTCATCTTTTTCTTTATATACAGGTGAATTTGTCTGTAAATCTAAAGAAACCTATCATACCATTATTATTAGAAAGCTGTCCTTGGCCACCTAAAGGTTCAATGGGTCCAATATTTAGCGAGTATCTCTATATACAGTTCTATCAGACTGAAAATGATGAAGCTGCACCAGATGATAGATTCTGGCCAATACCAAAATTCCAGGAGCTCTTGATGCAGCTTAGTATGAATGGTGTCCAACCAGATGAATCTCGTGTATTTAAATGTAAGTTCAATATCCTTGACCTGATTTGTCCCTCTGTTACCACGGATGAAACCCTCCCACATAAAGTAAAATCTAGGATTCAAGAACCTTCCCTTTGGGAAATTTATTCTAGTCCAATTATGACGTCATTTTATACAAGATTGCATGCAGATCGAACGGCGTTCTGGCTTTGCATCATCGATTAGAGTTGATTTTAAATTTGTCTTGTTTGCGTTGAATTATGATATACAAGTCATAAAACATGGAAAAACTCTGGAAACACATAATGTGATCATTGCACTATTATTTACATAATTTAAAACCTTTTTGTGTTTACAGTATATCGAAACTGGTGGAAACCTCTTGTTGATGAACTAAAAATTGACAAATCAAAAACATTCGAAGGTGGAAAACATAGGAAAGTCGTCGAATCTTCAGAGAAAAGGGAGGTATAACATTTACTTGAAGTCACTCTGCGACTGGATTTTAAACTCAACACCAATTTTGCATATTCCACATAGCTAATATTATATGCATGGTATATGTAGTTTTCATTAACCTATTTAATGTTTTTGGAACCACTTGCAATACTTCATGTTGATTAGAGATTGAAATACGTGTAAACTTATGCACTCTAAATGAACTAAGCTTTGGAATCAGAGCTATTGTGACATACTGGCAAGTTCTGCACTTGCTTTGGTTCTAATGATCGTACCCATTGGTCAATGGTGGACTACTATCCTTCTTTTGTTTTAGGACACAAAGTCGCCAGCTGTTTTCATATCCTATCAGTGGGATAAACAGAAGAATGTGATGAAGTTATATAAGAAATTAACAGAATTGGGATATCACTGTTGGATGGATATCTATCAAATGGGTGGTGGTGATTCGTTGTATGATAAAATAGATCGCGGAATTCGGGGATGTAAAGTTGTTGTATCTTGTGTCACTGACAAATATTCACTCTCATTGAATTGTAGACGTGAAATTAGTCTTTGTGATTCCTTAAAACGCCCAATCATACCCCTTCTGTTAGAGAATATACCGTGGCCACCAAAAGGCCCAATGAGTATGACTTTTACTCAGTTGTTGTACATTGATTTACATTCAAATGATAACGTTCAGGAGGAATGGTCTGGGACTAAATTTGACGAGTTACAGTCAAAATTGAGAGAAATATTACCAGACCAAACCAGCAAAACAAACGAAAAGCAAAAATCCAAAGATATATCAGAATCAGAAGAGATAGTGAAAGGAACAAAATCGACCCATTTAGAAAAGCCAAAACCTCCTCCCATAACCGGTGAAACCAATAAAAGCCATGAAAATCAAACAAAAATGCATTTGTCGACTAATTCAAGTAACGTCAAATCTGCTACTCCAGGATCAAAGTTCGGTGATACACCAAAAGTCAAACGATTTGTCCCACCGCCGCCGCCGATACAGTCAGATGTGGAACATGAGAAGAGTACACCTGTACCAGGGCAGCCATCATCAGATACACAAGTTCCCCACACACATCCTCCCCCTAAAAATTTTAACGAGCAGTACCACCAAGCTCATAATTTTAGTAACCAAGAAAACAACAACGATTCAGTAAAATCTAAATCTTGTGTGATTTTGTAATTTATGTAATACATAACGAAGCACATAATTGAAAAACGTGTATTGATTTGTAATAATGGAATGTCCCAGAAAGAATTGTAAAATGTAACGTTATTGCACGTCCTTAGGACTCTTAGTCACATTTACGTTGAAGTTGATGTAAAACAATGTTGATCAAAAATCTATATAATGATATACCCGACTTAATTTTACAAATGTGGTCAACCATGAAAACGATATAGTTATTCTCAATTATTAAATGCATTTTTTTTTTTGTTAAATCAAAACGATATATTATATCAGTATGTGTTATTGCAATATAATATGCTTAATATGCCATTCTGCTTTGACCATTTGCTCAGCTTTCAAGAAGAAATATTTCTGTATCGATCTATATCATGGTCCCTTTTTTCAGTCGTTGACTTCGATCTCCGATTAATCTCAAAATAAGCAACTTAAAAGCAAAGAATGGAGAAAGAAAGTCGCTCGTCCGGTTTAATTTGCCTTTAAAGGGATATAGTTGTCTAAGATAGTTCCCTTTCCATCCAACATATTTCCATTTCGGCTGTCCTTAGTGCTAATCGTAATGGCAATTCTGTATGTGTCTGTATTTTTAAGACAAATTTACGGACAGAATTGACGACAGTCCAAGTATCCAGGCCGGTATATAAACTTTCTTGTGTGCATTAATTACTGGTGGTAATATTATGAGAGAAATCATGTTTTGAATGGAATGTAAATAACTGCTCGGATATTTAGGCTATCGTCAATTCCGTTTGTAACTGTGGATTCCAGTTTAACAACGTTGGATTGATTTGATTTTATTCTGAAAGCTTTTTAAGTTCGAAAAGCAGATATTTAGACGATAGACGACTATACCACTTTATGGGTATTATAGAATTAAAATCAACGACAAGACTCACAAAACAGCGTTGTCGTGTTGTGAGGATTTATATGGATTCTGTAGTCAATCGACACTGTTGCTACAGCTACTGAACTTTAAACTGTTGAACTAAAAATTTGAAGTCTTTTTTTCTTGATTTAAATTGTCCAACTTTTCGACTTGGATCAAATCAGTTCAAAACAAACGTCGTTTTATTTCAAGATGAATTTTTACAGTTGTTATATGTTAGTCATCATACTTGTAAAATCAAGTTGGTCTCATTTAAATGGTATATGTAAGGATAGCGTATACATGAAAATGCCATATTCAGGAAATCTAATACTTGACTACTTCTCTTTAACCAATGAAGAAACTGTTGAGGATTGTCTTGAAAAATGTCGAAACCATGAAACTTGTAAATCGGTTTCTCTATACGTCAGCAACAGCTCAATGCAATGTTACTTGTATGGAGGCCGAATTTACGTTGGCAGCCGGCTTTGGGTGGCCATAGTTTTATTTACTATACATCTTAGATACAGTAAGGATCCTACCAGTAAAATATATAGTAAATATTATTCAATACTTTATTATTTCAGCTGAATGTCCTATACATCTTGGATACAGTGAAGATCTTACATGTAAAATATATAGTAAATATAATTCAATAGTTGTTTTATTTAAGCTGAATGTCTTATACATCTTAGATACAGTAAGGATCCTACCAGTAATAAATATAGTAAATATAATTCAATACTTGTTTTATTTCAGCTGAATGTCCTATACATCTTGATAATAGTGAAGATTCTACTAGTTAAATATATAGTAAATATAATTCAATACTTGTATTATTTCAGCTGAATGTCCTATACATCTTGGATACAGTGAAGATCCTACCAGTAAAATATATAGTAAATATAATTCAATAATTGTATTATTTCAGCTGAATGTCCTATACATCTTGGATACAGTGAAGATTCTACCAGTAAAATATATAGTAAATATAATTCAATAATTGTATTATTTCAGCTGAATGTCCTATACATTTTAGATACAGTGAAGATCCTACTAGTAAAATATATAGTAAATATAATTCAATAGTTGTATTATTTCAGCTAAATGTCCTATCTTGGATACTTTGAAACTTTCAATAGTCATGCCTGCATTAAATATAATTCCACACACATTGAATGGGACGAATGTCAGCAACAATGTGAAAGAGATGGTGGTCATCTATACATGGCAAATTCGGCTAATAAAATAAGTGACCTAAGACTTAACTATTATCATACAGGTAAAAATTGTCATGTATTGCCATGGATTCTATCGTGGGTGTTTCATTAAAGATTGCAAATAAGTTTATAACCAATGTTGTCTTAATCAGTTGATCTTAAATATTATTGTCTGTTGTCAGCTACAGAATTGAACACATTGATTATATATACAAATTAATGTAATTGTAACCACTTATCGTCGATTATGGATAAGTTACAGACAAGAACGAGAATTTCATTTCATTCCAATTATTTTTTAGCAAGGGATGTTGGAAAATAAGGCATGGCATAAAAATATTGCACGAGGGGATTGGGGATTGATACTACGAGTGAGCCTGTAGACACGTATGCGGTTCAACTTTTATTACATAATCAATTTGACCTACGTTGTGTACCTCGCCGTTGGATTCACCTGGGATGTGATGTTTACAAACATAAGATCACGACTTAGGGAGATCCCTAAAGTCTACACTGCAACATAATTTGGCCTAAAAAAGGCAATAACGCTATTGCTTGTGGAAATTATAGCCCACTCAAAATATGGTTTAATGATAATTCATTGTCATTTGTACTGTTATATGCTGGCACTGCAGCTTTGAATTCGCTAAGCGAAATTATAAAACAAAAGTGGCGACTCAATCATTCGAGTCGAGTCGAGTCGAGTCGAGTAGAGTAGATTAGAATAGTTCGACCTATTCAACGTATGTGTTATATGGATTCAATTATTACATGGACCCGATTTTATTTGTATTGGTATAGTAGGATTACACTTCTTAAATGACCTTTACAACTAAACAAAAATATAAAAAAGAAGAATCTTGTACATGTTTTGAATCGTCCCAGAATGTGCATAAATATCTTTACTCGCAATAAGACTGTGTTTTGTTTTGGTTTCTTTTATATCATTCTGTTTTTATAGAAATATCAATCTATCTTTAAGGAATGGATTTATTTACCTTTGTTGGAGCAACAGGCCAATCTGAAGAAGGGGTTTGGAAATGGTTAAATGGCGATGCGATTACTGAGTTACCCTTTAATCTCGATAACATACATGAAATGCAACATTGCATGGTGTTAAAATATGGTGTCAATTTTTCTTTAGATGACCAGGATTGTAACAAAAAATATGGTTTCGTTTAAGAAATTCCAACTGTAAATGCATATAGTCTAAGTTTGTATAGTGTCAAATCAACGAGGTGAAATAGATCTATTATTACATGAGATTGAAATGTATATGGATTAATTTAGCTCTCATGAAACAAAATTGTATCTGTTATTGTTAGCACTTCTAACGTCAGCGTGGTAAATCGCCAGAAACACCATACAAAACCAATTCACATACTGCGCTGGTAGCGCACACTTCAGCCAAATATACTGTTTTGCCAAATAATTGTCACAAGAATAAGAAATCTTTGTCCTATGATTCATTTGTTAGATATTTGATAGTTTAATACTTTAAACGCCGTGGATAATCGGAAAATAGAAACATATAACAGTACCAGGTTGTTTCATCAAGAAAAGAATCATATATAGTTATTGTAACCTATTTCTCATTTATCTCTTCCAACCATATTTTCGCCGTGTCAGGATTCCAGGTCATTCCCCACCAATGAGTATGAGATAGGTCGCCATTCCAAACACCATCAGAAACCATATTAATTTTTCCTAAAGGGTTACACAGAGAACAAAACTGTGGATGAAACCACCAACCGATACCATATACAGCAGCACAGTTGACTGTATCATTCTGGTCTTGGTCATTGTCGAAAGTAGAGAATGAGGTTCCTATAAGATCTGATAATAAACACGTGTCGAGCTCGTTTCTAATTTGATTTCCAAGACTAAGTAATCTATAGCCAGTTGATTCGTTGTCAATTTTAAAATTATCGTAACCATTTGCGAGGTATTCATTAGTAGTGGGATTCTTCATTTCGATAAAAATCTTGAATCGTGAAGACTTAGTTATGTAATGCAGACTGCTCAATCCGATCCAGTCTGAATCAGTACTGCTAAATCCAGTTTTATATTCTTCCCATGACATATTGAATACAACGCCAGGGTCATAGTGTTGCATTACTATTGTACGTGCTCCCCATGCCATTCTACAATTAACCTGAAGTGGTCCTGGTGCATCCTTTGGTAATACAGTAAACTTGCGAAATTCACCTTTATAATACCAATACTGACAGCCTTCTGCACACCCTACAATAGACGTAAGAATATCGAAAGCGATATTGATATTATCTTTAGGAGATAGAGACTATTACTGAATGTGTCAATCAGAAAAGTTCAGATGTTATAAACATTTAACACTATTGGTACCATTTCTATGCATCAGAGATAGTTCGGTAACACCTGAACAATCAACAGTTAAAAGAACGGCCTATGAATCTTACCTGTCATTAAGCGTTTACATTGTGTTCCGACATAACTATTAACACAATTACAAGTTAAGGTGGTTGTATTGAATTCCCCACTATTGTAACAAGTCTGAAAAATCACATAATCATTTTAGAAAAATATATATATATATCTACACTGGATTCTGCCAAAATCATCTCCATGTAAAATCCGTTTTCATTAAATAGTTTTAAAGAGACAGATGCGCCAATTTTTTTTACTAATCGCAGCTTACCTCAGCTAAGCTAATAAGTAACAATGTTCACAGCTCACCGTCAAAATTTTAGCCTTCAAATCCATGTGTCCAGAATTATAAGCGTTTGCAAGTTAAAAAGATGAGTCATCTTTTCTTGAGACACGGTCATATCAACCACCCAAAATGGCACATCTATCCCTATATATAAATCTATAGACACTTTTAATAAGATTTTTTTGGCACTAAGATTAACAACCCTCTAAACATTCCAGTTAGGTTTGCGCGATTCATTCATAGGTTCAAAACGATATACTGAAATGACTACTAGAATTTGATGTAGTGTAAGTATTGATAACGTTTTCGGAATTGGATAGTGCCTTACCTTTTCTGCATTTTCAAAATATAACACATTCGACTGACTTTCAGCATTGCTACAATCTGATTTCATAACTTTTTTATGAAGATGACATTTTTTCTTGTCTGTGAAGTAATTGTATGAAATACAGAGAACGTTGTTAGAACAGTACTTGGCACATTCTAAATTACTCAACACACTGACTGTCAGAAATCGCAAAGACGGGTCTAAAACTTGATTACCACAAGTTAAATGTGGAGTATAACGATTCCACGTTACAGTTACATCTAGTAAAGACATATTTCTTATGAGAAAACATAAATAAATCCATCTGCCGATCCATCTGTACATCTTTAACCAATTGCTTATAATCTATGACTATGATTTGCGATGTACAATTGAGGTAAATGAATAATCTAGTCCTTGTTATTGAATAATCGAGCTGAAATATTATTCTAAGAAGCAGCATATTAAATTACAATCGAACTTGAATATAAACAAAATTTATACAGTTTTTTTAAAGTAGGTCTGGCTGAGGTATTGTGCACGATCCTAGGAGATGGTTGTTGATGTTTTTGGAAGTCCATTTCTGTTTTCTGATTTTCTCAGTTTGGTAGTGCTTTTGTAGATACTATACGCCGTACATTTTATATATGAATTGTGATATACCGTAATTCAATATGCGTAATGTATGCACTTAACCTAATTGGTGAGATATGAACTAATACGAATTTGATGACCGTTATTTAGATATGGTATATGTTAGGTTTCGATTCCATCGTTATATCGATATAAAACAATCAAAAAAATTTGTCTCAACTCAAAGTAAAAAAAAAGTTAATTGGCGTCGACTCTCAATTCCACTTCTAGATCACAACTCACCCACTCCGTACAATGTAAGCTTAAATGTTATGTGGGTATATGTTTGACTGAATTTTACAAATCCTGATTTTAGAGTGTTACAAATATACCTAAATAAAAGGTTATGACCACTTGCAAGACACCTCCGTACTGGTTCAACTGAGGCAATGTGGCTGTTATTTTGCAAAAAAACTTCAATTGATTAAAATGAGAATTTCATATTTTGATTCTTTTTATATGCTGTTTTATAAACTGTTTTAGCGATATGAGTAGTTTTTTTTTTAAAATAAATTTCTGACATTATTAACCTCTTTATTTACGACCTAATCAAACAAGAAAAATATATGAATCTTAGCTAGGTAAGACAGCGGTGACAAGCCTATCTAAAATTCAGCACAATTGATTATTTACCAAAAATACATCAAACACATGAAATATTGCTACTAAAAACGAAGCAGATTAATTTGTCTTCCCCTTATGATTTCCTTTGAAGATGACTGTTTTTTTAAGTATCAGCACATTAAGCGTTTGAAAAATTAGCCCATCATAATATCCAACACTCTATGTCATTTTGTGGATCCCAAGTGCCACTTAACCGCAAATTAATCAAAGAATAGCACGACCCTTACGAAGCCTGAGGTTGTTTTATATATTTGTTTCCGGTTATGTGTCTCTGTAATAAATTCAGTTCTGGACAGAATGGGTAACTTGGCCACCTTTTAAGTCGAAAAGAGTTTCAGGGACCATGGTAGAACCTAATTAAGTATCCCACTGCATTTAAATATAAGCTTACCTATCGGTTTTGTCATTAACACTGTAAGATTTAAAACCCTTTAATTATATACTAGTACATTACTTTAATGTGGTAAATCGACGTTATCACCAGATTATTGGTGGATATTCAATATTTTATGTTTATATAAAAAAAACCGCAACAGGTTATCAAAATATCTTCTAAAAATGCAATCGTTTAACAGTTTACAAAGTGTTTATTTCCATTAAACTTTTATGAGTTCGAAAACTTTTATTTGTGATGAATTTATTATTTATGATTTCCAATACTCCTTAAGACACTAATCGAAGTCATTCTTCGAACTACGATTGTCTGGTATTTATTTACATTACAAATCAGAGAACATTTACCAATAAAAAAACATAGCCCCGTGTGCTGTGAAAAAACGAAAAAGAGCAGGCTAATAACGCTGTCCTGGAAAAATTTGTATCATTGCAGCATACATGGCGTTGTCCGTCTTCATTAGCCCACATGGTGCAGAGAAGTTGGACTTAAAACTCTTATATTCAGAATGATATATTTTCTGATCACAATTTTGACACTTTTGAGAAATCACTGTGTGTGTTCATCGCTACAAAAACCAATGAAAATTATCCAATCACCTAAAAAATCGATAGACACAGGTTTTACCATCTTTGCATCAATGTAAGCTAAAAATTAAACAACCCGAAAATTTTTGTTACAGTTGGAGCTTTCTAGAGAGCTATATATCTGAAAGATGCATCAAGGATGCATCGTGGGCCTGGCCTCCTTGAAAATATTAAGACAAACCGTATGTTGTTTGTTGAATATACTTCATTGCCGTTGATGCAAAAACATCCTCAAATGACTTTTCCAGCCATAAAAAATGTATGAAGAAATTAACTTTGTCTCTGAAAGCATACATATTTAATCTTTCCAAGAAACACTACCACGTAAACTTGGATCTTCTGTTTAAAAATGAATTTATCTGGTATATTCAATTTCCTTATTTTTTCAATAAAATCGGTAGTGCCAATGGCAGTAAAAAGTGGTCAATGAATTCGGAAACTTTGTAGCATGCGCTGCAACAGTCAGAAAAAATCGGTCTGCCCTTAGGCATGAGTCGGAGTCAGGATTTTTGTGAATTTTTGGTGAGGTATAAATGAGGCGTTGACCTACTTCCATAATAATTAATTGATCTAGTTCGCGGTGGTGATTTGAATTGTTTAATTGAGTTTCCAATTCTAACATATGGTCATCTCGATTTTCAATGACCCAATTGCCCTTGTCACTTTTATGGATTATGATAGTGCGATCGTTTTTCAAAATGGTCAAAACAGAGCGTTCAAAATTGGTAAAGTTGTTCTTTTTATTTATCAGTGGTAAACGGCAAACTTCTTCGTTTAGACTATCGCATTCAATCATAATATTATGGCCACTCGTTTAGTTTAAATTATTTAGAATAAATAGCTTTGGCAGTGGAGGCCATCCTGTGGATGTGATAAAAAAAACCAATCATTCCATTGAAACGGGGAATAGTTTTCGCGTCGAATGAAGGCTTGTGATATAAAAGGTCGTTAAATCTTCTAAGGTTACTAACTCAAGTCCATCATTCGACTTTGGATTCACAAGATACCTCTCTGTCGTTCAATCCAATATGAAATAAAACCTTCTTTGGAATAGTAGATTGAGAAATCTTAAAAAAATTAAATGGTACCCGGAAAGGATTCGGCTTCTGTATCAGGATCAATAGCTGGGATATTACAGATGTTGGAGGAACCAATGATAAGGGTTGGTTTCACTAATGTAGGTAGAGACCATTTGGTTTTATCTTTTTGGTTATTGTTGCGCCTTGGTTTACATGGAGATTGCGAGTTTCCTAAACTCAAACCGCAGCGGGTTTTGGTTTTAGGCTGTGGGGTTTCTGGATTTAATTTTGGACTGCATTTTTGTGGTGTTGGTGTGGAAGGGGGAATCAGTTTGGTGATGAAATGGTTGGTATGGTACTAGTATTAGGTCTTTTGTTCGGTGTCGGTGGAGGTCCTGGGTAACTGTGTTGATGATGGCGTGCGTTTCCGCTTTGGTGGGACGACGGTGGCGTGATGGCTTCTCTCTGTGAGATTGTTGGCAGGTAGACTTCGAGGAATACCCAGGACACCACACTTTCAAATTATCAATGATTCGCGCGAACTGATGTATTGTTTCTTTTTGTAGTCGTCGATGACTTTTTTTGCTTTCGTCGAATGTTTTTTTTACGTCAGATTCTGAAATATTTCGTGTTTTGATCAAGTTAATTTTGTTGGCCAACTGTCGATCGCAATGATCCTTAAGTAATCCGTAAAAATCCGTACAAGCACTACAATTCATCACAAAATCTCATCCAAAGAATGACAAATTCTGGAGTAAAGGAAGTATGGCGTTTCGAATAGAGTAAGCAAGATCTGCTTCGCGCACGACATTTACCTGCTGTAATGATGACTCGGAACTATGTCTTGTTGGCAAAAGATTTACACGTCTAGCTGAAATCAGGTATACTCCTATTGAAGGTAAGGCCTTGGTGGTTGTATATGCACTTCACAAAACACATTACTATGTTTTAGGACACAAAGACCTTTGCCATAGACAGCTAGAGATAGGGTTTACAGAAGATTGTGATCGCCATGTGATAAATCCACATTATAACAGAGAAGACTATGAACTTGTTACGGTGTTTTTAAATGCCTGGATGTTCGTCATAGAATTTCATCAGTTGCAAACACACAAGCTAACTGCAGAGCTTAAGAGGCTGTGGTAACTGTGAAACTCATGCTTGTGGACAACATTAATGCGACTGGATCACTAATAAATTACAGAGGGCATTACAGAAACTCTATTGACCCAGAGACAAAATCATTCCTAGCTTTGGTCCTGTTTGGCTCATCCGTGATGCTATTCCCATATAAATTAGATCGATAGATACACTCCCCGCGAAACTATGGCGCTGTATTTGGTTCAAAGTAGGATCCAAATCTGATTGTATAAATTCTTAAAATCGCGTGGTCATTTCTTACGTAGAAATGACTAATCTTATAAAATTAAAGTATTTTTACGTGTTTTATCTCCTAACTTATTTACTCAATTTGAGTCTTCTAGAACCTAATTTTAACCGTAGACTTTGTAGAACGCAGAACGCGAATTTAACCTTTGGAACTTCACTACTGGATCTTGTTCGCTGAATCGTAATCTTTCGACATTCTTCACTGGATCGTGTTCGCTGAATCGTAATCTTGAGAACTTCTCCACTGGATCGTATTCGCTGAATCGTAATCTTTCGACTTTCTTCATTGGATCGTGTTAGCTGAATCGTAACCTTGAATATTACGGAAATTAACTTAGATCACGTGACATTTTCTGCATATCATTATTATTCGTCATTCATTTCATAAATTGTAATTCTAAGCAGTATCTAAAATTATAATAGAACAAAATTCACAGGAAATACACGCAGTTCTCTCTTCTTGGGGTAATTTATTTCTCATTAAAAACACGAATAATAGAATATATACAATCAGATCTGGATCCTATTTTGAACCAAATACAGAGCCATACGAAAAAGGACCGAGTTGAGGTCTCATCGAGAGATGGCACTTGCCAAAGGACATTCAAGGGAACACTAACGCTGAAATGAACACACACCGTTTGGCACACGAATCAAAGTTGTATGCAAAAGTTGAATTAAAACGACCCGAGTGGGAGAAAGGGGGCGTTCTTAAGGGGGATAAGCAACAAACCATCTGCAATATATTAATGGTAAAGACATGTGATGAGGTAAGAGAAGGCACAAGAGTATAGAGTTTATCGAACATAGCTTGTTCATGCAGCCTGGAACATGCATCAGCAATGGTAGAGTTAATTCCTGGGATTCCTGTGGCCAAATAAATGTCGTAAAAGCCACATGATAGTCTTGTTTCTAGAGGATCCTTTATTAAGCACTGATTTGGCTACAATATTATCTGTATGAATAATAACTTGACACATGACACCACCTCACTAAAGCCAAGAAAATGGCGGCAACCTCCTTCATATTAATGTGTTCATGGGACAGATTCCAGTTAGAATAATATTAGTCTCCTTCAATATAGCCATCTATGCCATGCAATGATGCATCAGTCTAGATTGAATTCACTGGCCTGTTGTCCAAAACCATAATACATACTGCAACGGAGTTGTTTGTCGTGAGATAACAGCTAAGATATTAACAACGTTTTATTTACACTATATTCAAACTAACAAGAGGTCTACACTAAATCTGAAGAATCCACCCGAGATCTTCTTCCTCTTAGCACGACGTGATCCTAACCCTTGCTAACGAATGAATCCTATGTCCTTCCTCCTTCCTTGCCAAATCGAGAGTTCCCCAAAATATGTTTTCGCCCTATATATATACTCCGATAGGCGTCGCTACAATATAGAAAAATGAAACAAAAACAAACAATCGAAAAAAATGAACAAATACACACTAATGAGCAACATGCAAATGAAACAGAAAGAAAAAAAGTCACTATAATGTGCTAAAAAAAGTTTATCGAATGTCACTATATTGTCTTATTGCTGAAAAAACTATATTAAACACACATGATAAACGCTTGAGTTATCTACCGGATTAACTAACTTCTATTGAAATCAGATCAGATTTTAAAAAATCAACATTTTTAATAGTTATGCACTCTTTTAACTTTAAACATCATTTCCCTACGATAATCACATTAAGGTCCTTCAATATAAAATTGTATCGAAAAAATTGAAAGACTTTAGTGACTGCATTTCCTTTAGCTTAATGTCCCTAAGGTGCTGGAGAATACTTGGTATATTATCCATCACCGATGACTTGTATATCATATTATGGATATATTTGCCTCGGTAAGTTATTTACCCCACTGCATCTGTCGTCATAGCAACCTAATCCAGATATCCATCTTCAAAAAATCCAAGTCATCATTTTCGTGAATCTAATGCATATTTTCTCCAATGCTCGAGCTAAATCTTTTATGCAAGCCACGACCTCGACGTTTACGAATCTGTTTTCCAGCATGATGTTGAGCTCTTTTACCATTTCATCTAAGTCAAAAAAATCTAGCTTCGTCTCGTAGTATGTCTTTTCTACCCCAATGTCTTCAGGCCTTTGGAAGATCTAACTTGTTTCTTTATCAAGGCGATATTCATTCTGTTGATGATACACTTATACATCCAAACTGCTTCGTCGAATTGTTTTGCGGACTTCACTTTGTTGTGTATGTGACGACCTTGGAATTTACAGGAACGAACTGTCAGGGTACCACTATAGACAAGCTGCTTGTTGGCAGGCTTGTTTGTTGGGTTCTACTTGCAAACTGCAAAGTAGATTATTCTTACCAACTGTATAGTCGTTGGTAAGAGACTGGATACGGACTTCTATCGGCTATGAATTTACTTTCCCAATGAGATAACAGCTAAGATATTAACAACGTTTTATTTACACTATATTCAAACTAACAAGAGGTCTACACTAAATCTGAAGAATCCACCCGAGATCTTCTTCCTCTTAGCACGACGTGACCCTAACCCTTGCTAACGAATGAATCCTATGTCCTTCCTCCTTCCTTGCCAAATCGAGAGTTCCCCAAAATATGTTTTCGCCCTATATATATCCTCCGATAGGTGTCGCTCTGAACAAAGAAAATAATTTGAATTTCCCTCCAAATTTGGGCCGACATCTGGAGACACTAGTCTATTTTCTATTGTTACCAAGTACTCAATTAACAATAACCAAGATGTTAATCTTATAGTAAGTACTTATAGGTAACAGTGGACCTGTCCAGATAATTCTAGAGTATAGTAAATGCTACTATACCCTTTTGTTCCATTACGACCCCAGGAGGTAATAGCATTAGCGGTGACATCTTTGTCTCCAGTCCAGGCAACTTTTTTTTTTTTTTTAAATTCTTCACTTAAGTTTACTTTATGGGAGCCAAGACACAGAGAATCTTTCTTATCCAAAATTCTGCGGAGAAAAGTCCTACCTCAACATATAACCTCCGCAGCCCGGCTATAAGCTCGACACTCAAAACATCTAATTGGTGTCTGCTAGCACATTTACGTACGGCAAAAGTGACTAATAGAACTTTAAAATCTGACAGTATTGACTCCGTATTAATTAGCACTCCTGGAAAGACAACAGATGTGCTAGGTCCACAATTTTTAGACCAGTTTATGCGAAATCCAAAAGTACGAAGAACAATCAATAAAGTATTCAAAGCAGAAACACTCTCATTAAATGTTGGGCTTTTGACCCCACCCAAAGGTAAAAAAAAATCGGGTTATGAATAAAATAACATCACCAAACCAAATGGTAAATATAATATTTTGTCATCAATATAGAAACATATGGCAATGGCTGAGAGTTTTAGCTTGCCATTTCATCCATTTTGCTTCACTATTACGACAATGAGAAAACATTCCGAAAAATGGCAGCTCAGACATCGAATGGATCCACAGGAAAATAAGTATTACGGAATCTAAAACAGTGAGCGGTGAGGTTATATTTTAAAAACTCAGTATTGTCACCATAACAGCGAAAAGTATACCTCTGTAAAAAGGCACAGTACGAAAGATTTGAAACTATAGTTTCGATTTCCCTAACAGATCCAAATTATAAATAAAAAAACCTTTAGTTTCGTTTTACAAGTCGTTTTTGTGCAGTTGGGCACAATGCGGCAAGTTGGGCAATGCGGCAAAACGAACCCACCGATACAGCAATGCCCCAATCTAAGAGTTATAGGACTGCATTGATATTTCTCATACTTTGAGCTAACCTGTCAAATATTACAACACCATGTTTTACTATTTATTGTTTACTTCGCCTGTACTGAAAGCAGGAATCATATATCTGCCTCGTCCTGTTTTGATATTAGTTCTTAGTTTTTCCTTCAAAATCTTTTTGTAAGCCTTCTGTTGTTTGCAGACCACACAAAAAAAACAAAAGAAAAACATGACAAGCTTAATGGATATAATATAGGTTATTGAGACTTATATTTGATCTTTTTGGTCTCATGAAAACTCGATATTTCAACTTTGACTCTTGTTCTATATATAGGTATTAAAATACAATAAAGAAAGATGTATTTAAGATTGGAAAGTTTTTATGATGTATGGTTGGTTGTGATCTAGAGTCAAGATTTTTTACAACTTGATACTAATTTGAAAATCTCTATCAGCGCAATATATGGTATTTTTGGTCTTAACTGTAAATTAATAGTAGAGAGACTTAGTGATTTTATTTTTTGTGTTATTTTTGCAACTGTCAAGTACTGAAATTCAAAATGAACGGTTGAATCTGTGTCAAGAGTAACCTACCAAAGTGCAATGAAGAGACAATCAGATTACTATACTGAAAATCGATTTACTCACAGAAAGTTGTGTACAAATATCTATTGTCTACCAAACAAACATTTTTTTCTCTAAAAAGATTTACTTTTATTTAAGAGATACAATTGCCATTGTCAATCAGTTATCTTCTTGAACAATAAGGTCTTTTGTTATGTAAATTGTTTGCTATGGTAACAAATACAGTTTATAATAAGTGATTGAAAGTTTTTCAAAGAAGGCTGATTCTTCAGAATCATCTATATTTGATTGATATAGTTTAAAACAACATTGGAAATTGTACCTGTGGGGGACTGTGAGCTGTTGAGTTGGCGGTATGTCAGAATTAACCTTTCTGCTGCTGTATTTTTATATGGTTCAAGGTGCACTGTTGCTATATTCTGACTGTAAAGATACAGTTTACATGAAAATACACTACAAAGAAAACTTAATAAATGGCTACTCTAGATTATTTTCTCCTATAGAATCTGTACACAAATGTTTAGAACTCTGCAGAGACGATGTTTTATGTAAATCAGTTGGTATTGACACCAGTAAAATGGATTGTTATTTATATGATGGTAGAGTTTATGCTGGATTACCAGGAACAGTCAATACAGATATGATATATTACTGGCAGCTAGAAGGTAAGTGGTGATCATACCAGAATATCTAAATATTAATGTTCAATATTAGATTAGATCAGATGCGTTTATTACATTAGCATTTGCAAAACATAATGTTATAGCATTGACAAAAAGTAAATACAAAAAAAGTTTTTAATACATTATTTACAAAATACTGATCTATTTATATAAAATAGAATAATGAATATATAGAGGTTATCCTATGGCTACGAGTGGGTATGGATTTTATGCTTTCTGGTTGTGATATTTTCACATAGCCACTCTTGAAAATATCACAAGCACTCATGGCATAAAAATCAGTACCAGTACCAGTATAATATATAGTAAATATAATTCAATAGTTGTATTATTATAGTTGAATGTCTTATACATCTTGGATATAGTGAAGATTCTACTAGTAAAATATATAGTAATATAATTCAATACTTGTTTTATTTCAGCTGAATGTCCTATACATCTTAGATATAGTGAAGATCCTGCTAGTAAAATATATAGTAAATATAATTCAATACTGGTTTTATTTCAGCTGAATGTTCTATACATCTTAGATATAGTGAAGATCCTGCTAGTAAAATATATAGTAAATATAATTCATTACTTGTATTATTTCAGCTGAATGTCCTATACATCTTGGATATAGTGAAGAGCCTACCAGTAAAATATATAGTAAATATAAAACAATACTTGTGTTAGATGGTGATGAGAACATAGTCTCATGAAAGCACTGTCCTAGGTCACAAAGATTTATGATAAAACAAGGTGCAAGTTAAAGGTTAAGATAATTAGATATGTTAACTAAGGATGTCTCTGTAATACTATCTGTGGTAGTATCATTTCTTTAGCTGAAACATTCTTCTGATATATCAATAATCATCTCAAGATAAAACCTGTATTGTGAAACAAAATCTTTTCATGTATCTATAGGAAAAAAAGAAGCATTTATATGAATAGTCATCGTAGGAAATTCAAAAGAAAAAAAGTCAGAAATGTTAAGGCTATTGAGGGTTAAGTCTACCATGGACTAGGATATTACTGAAATTTTAATTTCTTCTGTAAGCTGTAACAAGTCTCTTGCTATAGACATGAGGATATTGGTCTTGGAGATTCTGGTAGTGGCGTCTGATGATATGAGAAGCATTAGTGGCAGTATGATTGTAGGTGGTAACAAAGGGTATTATCTGGTTGTCGTGTTGAATATTTAGTTGGTCCATCCAATAACTCTCGAGTTGTAATCTTCTTTGCTTTGGCTTGATATCCGGCATAGGTTGTATCTTTTCAATAGGCATAATCAACAAGTCTTCAATGGAATGGTCGGGTTGGTTAAAGTGATTGGAAATTGGTCTGTTTTTGCCATGTACTATATTGTAACGATGGCCGTTAAAGCGAGTTCGCAGCGCGTTCTTTGTTTCTCCAATATACTGTATGTCGCATTTTTTACATGAAATTAGGTAAATCAGATTTCTCCGCTTGAAATTAAAAAAGTTTTTCCGGTTTTATTGTTTTTAAAGAAACAAGAAATAGGTACATGTTCGCAGGTACGACACGCAGAACCACCACAAAGTTTTGAGCCAAATCCAGTAGGCGAAGGAGGAGGGTCATTTTTCTTCTGAAGTAATAACGTGTCGTTTGTAATTTGGCGTAGAAATCGTTTGAGTTACCCTTCTCTCGTAATTTATTAAAAACTAGGTTGCATGCGGAATCAAAATCGGTCTGTTGA
Source organism: Lottia gigantea (assembly GCF_000327385.1). Classification (NCBI taxonomy): domain Eukaryota; kingdom Metazoa; phylum Mollusca; class Gastropoda; family Lottiidae; genus Lottia; species Lottia gigantea. The sequence continues at coordinate 3,507,422 of NW_008706746.1, forward strand.
GTACAAATCCTATGGAACCGTAGGATTTGATAATCGCAGAGAATGTATGCTTCGGATGAAACGTGCTTTTGAACAAATTTGGTGCGTATCAGTCTCTTTAAAAAACACTTTAATATCAACTTTGGAAGTTTTTTCGAAATCGTTTCCCTTGAACACCGTAGTGTCCAAGAAATCCATACTATTGTCGCTAATGTTCGCCGTTAATTTAACTGAAGGATGGTGATTGTTTAGTATTTCAAAATATTGCCAAAAGTTTTCTAGTGATTCGGTCCAAATGATAAAAATATCGTCAAGAAATCAGCCGTAAAAAAGAGGTTGAAAGCTGAAATTTGGTCTATTTCGCGTTCCCATAAATATGACGTTGACGTAAATTGGGTTTTGCAGAAAGATAATCATATTGTGCATCAGAAAGAACCTTTTTTGTTACTAATGTTTTCAAAATATCGTTGATTTTTTTAGATGTTTCCATAAAAATTGGTCTTTCTAGTTCGCGATAATGAGTTTGACTACTTAACTGTTTATCTAATTCGAAAATATAATCAGCGCGATCCTGTATTACACAACAACTGCCTTTGTCACTCTTACGGATAATGATGTTATCATCATTCTTCAAGTCATTTAATGTCAAACGTTCAAAATTGGTTAAATTGTTCTTCTCGTGTACCAAAGGTAACCGAGCGACTTCATCGTACATTTCATCTCAAATATCAATAATACCATTGCCTATCGCACTGTCTGGTGGATTCCAACCAGATTTTTCAATAAATTTGGTACGCTTTCCGCGGCCAAGATGTTCACGAAAGAAAAACTTGAGTTTAAATATTCGCTGAATTTCTTTAACCGAAGACAAAATTGGTGAAATAGACAATGGCTTTGCCATGGGAATGAAAGTCATACCGCGATCCAAAAGTCTTTCTTCGACGGGAGAAAGTTTACGCGTACTAAATTTTAGAATATTTCCTCCACGCGTCTAGTTTAAATGGGAGACCATTCCAGCAGACGTCGACCATTACATTGAATCTTGGGATGGTAGTGGCAACAGGAGAAGGTTTATGGTAGATAAGGTTATTAAAACGACGGAGATACTTGTATTATTTCAGCTGAATGTTCTCTACTTCTTGGATACAGTGAAGATCCTACCAGTAAAATATATAGTAAATATAATTCAATAGTTGTATTATTTCAGCTGAATGTCCTATACATCTTGGATACAGTGAAGATCCTACCATTAAACTATATAGTACAATATATAGTAAATATAATCCATTACTTATATTATTTCAGTTGAATGTCTTATACATCTTGGATACAGTGAAGATCCTACTAGTAAAATATATAGTAAATATAATTCATTATTTGTATTATTTCAGCTGAATGTCCTATACATCTTGGATACAGTGAAGATCCTACCAGTAAACTATATAGTACAATATATAGTAAATATAATTCATTACTTGTATTATTTCAGCTGAATGTCCTATACATCTTGGATACAGTGAAGATCCTACCAGTAAAGTATATAGTAAAATATATAGTAAATATAATTCATTATTTGTATTATTTCAGTTGAATGTCTTACACATCATGGATACAGTCAAGATCCTACTAGTAAAATATATAGTAAATATAATTCATTACTTGTATTATTTCAGCTGAATGTCCTATACATCTTGGATACAATGAAAATCTTATTAACAAGATATGCAGTAAATTTTACTCCGACATTGTAAACTGGACTCATGCTGAAGAAATATGCGAGATGGACGGAGGGCATTTATTTGTAGCGGATACAACCGAGAAGATAGCTATTCTTCGTAAGTGTTCTATAAGACTATTTGTCAAATGTGTATAGGTGGCATTATGTTTCTGTTGAATGCATTTGGGGTTGATAGAATAGTTCTTTTTGGTTTGGATTTAATCGTTTTGTTTGAACGTGTTTCTATATTACCTTAACGTATCGTCGATGAAAATATCTTTTATCACTGCTTTTATAAAAATAATCTTTTCATTAGTTTTACATGCTGCAGGATGGTGGAAATTAATGATCCGTGAACAGCTTGGCGACCCTGTTGAAATTTCCGTTTTCAGGCGTATAGCAATAGTATGTAAAATTAATTATCTTTATCTCTTCAGAGGCTCATTGCTTTATTGGAGCAACAGATATTTTACAAGAAGGTGATTGGAATTGGTTAAATGGTATTCCTGTTGATCAAAATATGTGGATCGTGGGAGAACCCTCTTATTTAATGGGTATTGAAAATTGCTTAGGAAATGTTGCTCAACCTTCGCCTGGCTTTAACAACATCCCTTGTTCTTTTAAGTATGAATTCATGTGCGAAGTTCCTACAAAAAAAGTTTTCAACAAGTAACAAACTGTTTATCAAAGGGACGGGTGGACCATTTTTGTGACCATCTTAGTCTCAGAAACGGAAATTTTTATTTTACCTAAACCAATCAGTTATAGTGTTAACAGGTCATCGTCAAAATTTGAGTCTTCAATTGCTCGTGTGTCCAGAATTATCCTCGTCATTTTAAGATACTTTGTGATATATAGAAAAGACAGATACCGAATTAGTCATTAAAATTCATAGTTTGAAGTAGTTTTAAAGGAATGAATCGATTTTCTTACATTTCTAGTACTTCTGAAGACTATTTAGGTATATTAAACACTCAAATCAATCCCTGAAAATAGCGCAACTGCCCCTTTAAACATGCAAAAGGATGTACTCTTGTTCGCAGTTTAAAATTTGCATTATTAATAATTACTTTATTCGCACACTCAGTGCACATACAAAAAAAATTATACAAAAATTCAATTTATTCGAATTGATACTGTGTTGTGTGTGACAATTAATCTTACTTCGTACATTTCCAGTACTTCTGGACGATTTGCTGCGCTTTATACGATCCGCTCAAGATTTTTCTATGATCTGTTTTACGTTATAACCTGCAGTTTAGATACATTCCGACATGATTGAGTTCTTCATTGGGTTTCGATCTACCACGACAAGAACTGCGATTATATACGCAATGTCTTTTACGATCATACTATAGAGGGTGATATGATTTGAGCTACAACTGAACCCCGGCGGGTATATAAACAACAGTTATACTTTGTTCTCACTATCGCGATTCTCCGGACGATTGTGGCTTTATTGCGATGATCCTATCATCAGATCTTATCAGGAAGTCAGTCGTGATAATGTTGTTAATGGTAGAAACTGTTCAAAAAATTGCCATTTTCGTCTTTATTTATGACAAAGCACGACTTAAGCAAACACCTAATCCTATCTGAACACATGTGATTATATCTTAATGGAAAATCAGAAAGTGGCACCATAAATTTTGTGTCTTATATAATTATGTAATTGTCTTCCGAAGTTCTAAAACTGCTCGAAATTACACGTTCTATTTCTGTATATTTATAACGGAGTCTCAAGGAAGGATGTGTGGTCATTTTAACTATCAAACACGTGTAATTCTTGTAATTTCTTGTTTTCTACAATTTACATCTGATTTAAATGAAATTTAGTGTGATTATTTATAATTTGACAAGTTCCAATTTGGCGATTTTACGATGAACGTTTTTTGAGTTATCGTCCTTGACTTAGTATGAACGCTTGATTTTAATGAAATTCGCTCTGTTCATTTATATTGATGGAACTTGGACAAGTATGAATTTTTTGAAGAAAAGTTTTTGAGTTATTGCCATATAGTAAAATGCGTCAAAATTGATAATTTTAGTTACAACAATATCATACTGTAAAAAGAAACAAAAATTGAACAGAACTATTAAAAATGAATTAGAAAAGGAATTAAATACACAAATAAATAATAGGCTATCACATCTGATCTGTCCTGTAATATAACTTCTCAAACAATCTATTAAGATATCTCTTAAGTGAAAAACAAATTAGATGAATTATATATTGAAGAAACTAATGGTGCTAAAATTAGGTAAAAACAATTGTGTTAAGTACAAGCAAACCTAAGAAATCTAATATTGTGAAAACTACCATTAACAGATTAACATTGCAGAATGAGACTTACATTTCACGAAAATGATATTTGCGAATATAAAATACATGAAAGTGAAATCGCAATAAAGTCTTTTAAACCGAACAAATCTCCAGGAAACGACGGTCTTACTACAGAATTTTACAAAACCTATTGGCAATTCATAACTAAATTTCTATTAAAATCAATCAATTTTAGATTTGAAAACCAGCTTCTTTCACCTAATCAGCGACTATGTTGGTATTGCGTTGTGTGTTGCGTAACACAAATGCTTTTGCTCTGAGGGTTCGGAGGAATTAGCAATATTACTTGTACAATTTCCTCGTAAAAGTGCCAAATTCTTGCAGCAAGCTTTCTTAAAAAGGCGTAGACAGTTGTATAACTAATACGTTATCTTGTTTATGGAAGGGACAAATTTCAATCAATAAACGATCTTGGCTCATACGTCATGAGATTTTCGATTTAAAGCATTGTATGATGGTGTATATATTTTTGTATTTATATAGACTATACAGTGGTGTAACCTATTTTCCTCTAAGTTAATTGTCTTAGATGTTTCCTCAGATATTCTACAAAATAATTCAAATTGGTTTATTTCGATTTTCTTTATGAATCCTTCACTTTGACCTATATTTCATGAGTAACCAACTCGGCAACGGCGGCAGAATGTGTCACCTATTTTCGTGTACAATGTTTGATCTATAAATAGGTCGAGAAAAACACGTTGTATGGATACCGGGTGGTATAATTAACTTCTCTTAGTATTTATCTTTAATATCAATTCATTATAACTAGTGACAATTCCTTCAAAGAACCGCGATTTAAAAAATAAATAGTAACTGACAAAATAAGATACGTAGCGTGATTTATTGCTAAAAGTCACTGAAACAACATAAGAATATGGTCCACTTTGTGTTCCATAGAAAGTTTCTGCTGACAAGGAATCCGCTAGTTGATCACGTAACTTCATTCGTTGGAATATATTCTAGCAGACGACACTTGGAATTCCGATTATCGCTTGGGATTATAAGGAAATTCGGCCGATAAAAAATGGTGACGTTTGGTTATAACTGAAATCCGCCATTTTGTATTTGTCAAAGTATACATTATTACACTTTACCTTGCTTGAAACTACTGGATTCATTCTACTAGCTGATATTGTAGAGAAAACCCATGTTTATCAAAACAAGCTAATGCGGAGGTCGCGCAAGGTCGCTCTTGTAAATTATTAATCATTTCCGGAAATCCACGAATAATAGGTTTCCACGAAATTAGGTTACTTGACTGTATTATATATATGTTATTTATCATTAATTCATTGTTGAGAATGCTACAAATTTAAAGTGGCCTATAGGCCCATAGAGCCGAGTGTTTGCAAAACTTGATATGCACGTAATATATATGTATACTTATTATAACACATGTCACTGTAATAAACAATTACTTACTTACTTACTTACTTATTATGAGAACGGGCTCCGTAAAGTGTTGTGGCACGTATCCAAAGTTCAGAATGCATAATACCCCACTGAAGTGACTGACACTGCATGTGATTTCTAAAAGATGAATCATAAAATACAAATACTCTTTGGCCATAAGATTAACTCAAATCCTGTGTTTGGATATTTCAGTAATTATATATCCATGAAAATGAATCCGCAGACCCTCTATACTATATTCAGCAGACCTAACTAGAATCCACAGACCCCCTATACTATATTCCGCAGACCTAACTAGAATCCACAGACCCCCTATACTATATTCCACAGACCCAAACATCCATGACCCACACTGTAAAGGGCCATGTACAAGGGTAAGATGTTCCATTCTATAACCACCATCGCCACTTAAAATTCATTTTTTGCAAGCACGTCATGTGCTCCAGGGCATCAACAGCAGGCATTTTAACCCAGTACTTTTGCACTGACATTTGGAATCTCCGCTCTGACCGGGATGCGTAATTTTTTCCTATGGAAGCATGCATTAGGCTACCTGTGTCGATAATAAGACTTGGAGATGAAGTCATCTAGACATCCATAGGTGTTTATTGTGTAATAAGCGATATGGAAGTTTTTACTTGCAAAGTTTATCAAAAACTGCTTTATGAAGCTTTGTGGGTTGACATCCTTGGATGTTGGAAATGAGAAGGGTTCAAAATTACATTATTATACATTGGGCAATCCTCGGCAGTTTCCATAAACCATAATTTATTGCAGAGCTTTAGTGTAACTTTCAAAGAGACCGATTGATTATGATATTGAAAAACGAAGTGTCAACTGTTTTATTCAATAGGCATTTTATTGAAATATTGTGCATATGTATGTTTGTATCAATCAGATTGTTGGAAAAACGATTCATCTTTCTCATTCACATTAATTTATACAGCGTTGAAATACACAGTGCATTTTTTTTACATAGTATGCTATCTAATCTCATGATCTTAATATCAACTCTAAAGCACTTTCAAAATATAATTCTATGTCACAAAATAATAACAAATTACAAAATAATTCTATATCACGAACACAAAATATCGTAATTCTGAAAATGTGAAAGTTAAAAAAACAACTGCAGCTTTTGAAGGGGGTCTGTGGAATATAGTATATAGTATCTTCCGATTATACAAATCTGTAGTCTTCGATCTTCGTATTATACCGTTTAATACTTCCCGGATGTAACTTTCAGATAAAATAGATATAAATAGTGCTTTTTTTCAGATTTTATATAGAAAATATCGATGAATTAACTAAAAATAATTTAAAATTAACAGAAATTAAACATTGTTTGAAGAATAAGATATCTTTTTTAAAAGACAATTCAACTCACACACCCAAAATTTCTTTAAGACAAATTTTAAGCAATAACCTGGAAAGAATTTATGAATATAATATATGATATACTCATCAAAAAGCGTTTTATAAAACCACACGGTATAGAATGTTGGGAACAAATGCTTGGTAAACGTTTGACAGAAGAAGAATTTAAACTGTTATTTAGAAAAATAAAATCTGTAATCTACAATACTGAAGTGAGAGATTTTTAATTTAAATTCTTACATTGCATAATTTTTACCAACTTTAAACTACATAAAATAGGTTTTGAAAATAGCTCACTCCGTGTTTTTGTGGTAATGATATAGAAACCATTGGACATATATTTTTATTTTGTAATATTTCTCAAGTTCTGGAATTTCCTATCCCAACTATTTAATAATCAGCATTTTCTAATTCACCACAGCAGTAAAGGTCTTTGGTATACCAAATATTCTAATATGTCTAAAGTAATGTGGCAATTTTTAAACCATACAAATATTCTAGCTAAATATTTAATATATCGATCAAAATTGCAAAAATTACAGTCTAGTATTATTTCAGCTGAATGTCCTATCTTGGATACAGTGAAGATCCAATTAGTAAAATATGTAGTAAATTTTACTCCTACATTGTAAACTGGACTCATGCTCAGGAAATATGCGAGATGGACGCAGGCCATTTATTTGAAGCGGATACAACCGAGAAGATAGCTACAAATTTTCACAGTGGCTGCTTTTTAAATTCACCTTTTGATGAGTTTTGTATGATACATGATTGTGAAAATTAAGAATCCGTCGACAGTTTAGAGTCGATTTTGTGGCCCAGTTGTAATTTCAGTTTCCATCATCCGAATAAGAATTTGGATATTTCAGTAAATATATATCCATGAAAATGTAAAATGCTTTGAGCCACTTTTCTATGTTTAGCACCTTTGACTTAGTTTGGTTTTGAAACAATCTTTAGAAGTTTGTCATTTCCAGAGTTTTCAATATCGATATTTAATCCTTCGGATAGTCCTTTAGGCAAAAACGAGTAAAAATTCTACAAACGCTTTCTGCCAAATACAGGATTTGAGCTTATCTGACACATGGGCAGATATACCCAGATAAAAACAATGTATAGAGTTAGAAGTAGAGGGATCAAAATACAAATTTCTTTAGGCCTTTGACAAGTGGCTTGCTTCAACAAAGTCACGATTAAAAAGGTCTAAAATGGGAAGTAACTCCGATATTCTAATAATTGATTAATTGATAAATGGTAACAACATTTCCAGACTACAGAAATGTAATTATATTCCATAATTATGTATTTATGTATAGGCCTGCGTGCGTGGCGGGCCTTATGTCTGATTTTAATAATAAGCTTATAAAATATTTTCATCTAATGATGTGAAATTTATTAGACCTGTATAAACAAATCTCGATCTTAAGAAAAGATGTTATCTCTTTTGCTTTCATAAGAAAACCTCTCCATTTGACCTCAATGCGCATTGAAATTAACATTGCTTATAATATTTAAGTACACCTCTCAATAGTCGGCACAATGACGTTACCATGTATACATTCTTAAATTAATGGCTTCAGTATGGACTTTAGTTCTTATTAGTTTATAATAGCTCTATGTTTGAAGCCAGGTCAATCTTGAATACATTTATAAAACAGATCATATTTACTTGACAAAGGATCAAGAATCCAATATTATATTTGGAGTCCATTATTAATGTCAATATTAATACTTAATATTAATTAATATTATATTATAAATATTAATATTGGTTAACCCTCGACAGTTGGAAATCGAAAAAGAGCAGGCTGATGCCGCTGTCCTGGCAAAATTTCCTTTATTGAACCCTGCATAGCGTTTTCCGTCTTCCATTAGCCCACATGGTGCAGGAAAGTAGGATGTAAAACGCCATTCATTTCATTTCCTTTACAGCAGTTACAATTGCCATTGTCAGACAATTATATTCCCGGATAATGATGTAGTCTTTTGTTGGGTAAACTGTTTGCTATGGTAACAAATGGAGTTTATAATAAGTGTTTCGAAGTGGACTGAATGTTTCAGAATCCTCTATATTTGATTGATATAGTTTAAAACAACATTGGAAATTGTACCTGTGGGGGACTGTGAGCTGTTGAGTTGGCGGTATGTCAGAATTAACCTTTCTGCTGCTATATTTTTATATGGTTCAAGGTGCACTGTTGCTATATTCTGACTGTAAAGATACAGTTTACATGAAAATACATTACAACGAAAACTTAATAAATGGCTACTCTAGATTATTTTCTCCTATAGAATCTGTACACAAATGTTTAGAACTCTGCAGAGACGATGTTTTATGTAAATCAGTTGGTATTGACACAAGTAAAATGGATTGTTATTTATATGATGGTAGAGTTTATGCTGGATTACCAGGAACAGTCAATACAGATATGATATATTACTGGCAGCTAGAAGGTAAGTGATCATACACGAATTTATATATATTACAGTTTAACATGAAGTAACTATAATTCAATACTTATATTATTTCAGCTCAATTTTTTATATATCTCGGATACAGTGAAGATCCTACCAGTAAAATATATAGTAAATATAATTCATTACTTGAATTATTTCATCTGAATGTCCTATACATCTTGGATACAGTGAAGATTCTACTAGTAAAATATATAGTAAATATAATTCATTACTTGTATTATTTCAGCTGAATGTCCTATACATCTTGGATACAGTGAGAATCCTACTAGTAAAATATATAGTAAATATAATTCATTACTTGTATTATTTCAGCTGAATGTCTTATACATCTTGGATACAGTGAAGATTCTACCAGTAAAATATATAGTAAATATAATTCAATACTTGTATTATTTCAGCTGAATGCCTTTTACATCTTGGATACAGTGAAGATTCTACCAGTAAAATATATAGTAAATATAATTCAATACTTGTATTATTTCAGCTGAATATCCTATACATTTTGGATATAGTGAAGATCCCACCAGTAAAATATATAGTAAATATAATTCATTAGTTGTATTATTTCAGCTGAATGTCCTATACATCTTGGATACAGTGAAAATCCTACCAGTAAAATATATAGTAAATATAATTCAATAGTTGTATTATTTCAGCTGAATGTCCTATACATCTTGGATACAGTGAAGATCCTACCAGTAAAATATATCGTAAATATAATTCAATACTTGTTTTATTTAAGCTGAATGTCCTATACATCTTGGATACAGTGAAGATTCTACCAGTAAAATATATAGTAAATATAATTCATTACTTGTATTATTTCAGCTGAATGTCCTATACATCTTGGATACAGTGAAGATCCTACCAGTAAAATATATAGTAAATATAATTCAATACTTGTATTATTTCAGCTGAATGCCCTGTACATCTTGGATATAGTGAAGATTCTACCAGTAAAATATATAGTAAATATAATTCATTACTTGTATTATTTCAGCTGAATGTCTTATACATCTTGGATACAGTGAAGATCCTACCAGTAAAATATATCGTAAATATAATTCAATACTTGTTTTATTTAAGCTGAATGTCCTATACATCTTGGATACAGTGAAGATTCTACCAGTAAAATATATAGTAAATATAATTCATAACTTGTATTATTTCAGCTGAATGTCCTATACATCTTGGATACAGTGAAGATCCTACCAGTAAAATATATAGTAAATATAATTCAATACTTGTATTATTTCAGCTGAATGCCCTGTACATCTTGGATATAGTGAAGATTCTACCAGTAAAATATATATAGTAAATATAATTCATTACTTGTATTATTTCAGCTGAATGTCCTATACATCTTGGATACAGTGAAGATCCAATTAGTAAAATATGCAGTAAATTGTACTCCTACATTGTAAACTGGACTCATGCTCAGGTAATATGCGAGATGGACGGAGGGCATTTATTTGTAGCGGATACAACCGAGAAGATAGCTATCCTTCGTAAGTATTGTTTCAAACATGTTGCTTGTGGTTGGGGTTGATAGAATTGTACCGAGTATTTGGTTTTGTATAATTCGTTTTGTTTCATTTCAACTTGTTTGATATTAGCTTACAAATTTTCACCGTAAATATTGCTTTTTAAATTCACCTATTGATGAGTTTTGTATGATGCAGGAATGTGATAATTAAGAATCCGTCGACAGTTTAGAGTCGATTTGATGGCCCAGTTGTTATTTCAGTTTCCACTAGTTTATTCAGGTGATGGGCAAAATAAAACTATCTCTGTATCTATTCAGGGGCTAACTACATAGTTGGAGCAACAGATATTTTAAGAGAAGATGATTGGTATTGGTTAAACGGTGTCCCTGTAGATCGAAATATGTTTAAAATTGGAGAGCCCACTAATACAAATGGTGATGAAAATTGTTTAGGAAATTTTGCTCTCACAGCGCCTAGCTTTAACGACATCCCGTGTTCTTATAAATATTATTTTATGTGTGAAGTTCCTACAAAAATAGCTCTCAACCAATAACTTAAATGTTTATTTAATAAAGTATGCTAAAGGTTGACGTCTTGATGGTTGGTATTGTGTTGTGTGTCACAATTCAATAATGAGCTTTAGAAAGTAGGAAAAGTAAATTTCCATTCCATTTTCCCCCAGTTTTGTCGTCGACCTTTTCGTAATGGTATTCTGACTTGTGATTTTAAGATTATTGTGGGTGACTGGAATCTTATTCAATATACTGATCTAGATGCATACAATTACAAAGAGGTTAACAATCCTAATTCAAGAAAAGCTATTAAATTTAATAGACCCATTCTAACCCAAACACTAAACGATATATTTGGTCCAAGAAAACCCCAATTAAAAAAACTAGATTAGGCTTCTTTTAATAACAAATGAACTAATGAGCCGTGCTAAAACAAAAACAGGTTTCTCCCATGGTTACCGATCTAATCACTCAGATATAGAATTAGAAATATCTGAATTCCAGAAAGGTCGTGGATATTGGAAATTTAATAATTCATTATTGTATGATCCGGAGTATATTTAAAAAGTTCTATTATGAACACATCAAACTCATGTAGCGTAGAGAGTATTGCCGATGCTAATAGAAATGATTTTATTAGAAATAAGAGGAATGACAATTTCATACTGTATCAAACAGAATAAAAATATAAGAGGAGAAGAAAAATGCCATATAAAATAAATCGAATGTTTGGAATTCCCACTAGATAAGTTTTTCACTGAAGCCCTTTCCGAAAATAGAGATAATCTAGAAATTAAACGATTACCAAAACTACAAGAAAATCCATTAATTGCTTTGGTAGTCTGGAAAAAAGAAATTTTAAAAATAAAACTGTTACAAAATTAACAAATAAATAAATGGACAGATTGTTTTGAAACAATTGGATATTCTTGATGAGATTCAATATTTTTAAGAAAACTTGTACAGTAACAATGACAAAAATCTGACAAACATAAACCCGTACAATATTAAAGCTCTAAAAATGCACCAAAACTTGACAATGATGATTCACATTTGCTAATAGGAGAAACTTCCTATTACCTTAAGGAGAGGCGTTATTTCTATTTTACCCAAAGGAAACAAACCGAGACACAATCTAGCAAATTGGAGACCAATTGTCTTGCGTAAAATATTGTCAGGGTGTCACTTTATAGCCGAAAACACAAGATTAATCTATGATATAAAATGGGCAGAGGAGGACAATTTAGAGGGCATCTTATTTGTTGTAGATTTTTTGAAAGCGTTTGATTCTTTGTCATAGAAGTTTTTATATAAAACTCTTGAATTTTTTTAATTTCCAGTGCAATTTATTGATTGGATAAAAATATTAAATGACAAATGTATGCTCTGTTATCAAAATTCTTTACAATCGAACGTGGCTGTAGACAGGGGGACCCAATCAGCCCAGACCCCTTTTTACTGTGAGGTGAAATACCGGGAATCCTGTTCAGACAAAATATACATATAAAAGGATTAAAATTTGGCGCTAACGAGTGTAAAATTATACAATGTAGATGACACTACTCTTGTCCTTGACGGTACTGAAAAGTCACTGAAATCCGCCTTAAACCTCTTAGAGGAATTCGCCAAATATTCAGGGCTTAAGCCAAATATTTCTAAGACAAATGCAGTCTGGCTAGACTCAGGCCAGAAGAATGATAATATATGTGCTTATCTCGATTTACCATTCACCATTTTGAGAATAAAATTTCATACAAATCTAGGCTCAGTTAAACAATTGAATTTTGGATGAGATAAAAAAAAAGATAAGAGATTGGAGCAACTGTTATAGGAAATATAGGTGTTGTAAAGATCCTAATGATACCAAAGCTAGTGCATTTATTCACAGTCTTGCTAACACCAAGTGATACTTTTATATTTGAACTTAACTCAACTATATTTTTTTTTTATTAAACAATATTTTATTAATACATTAAATGGATTGGGGAACAGGCTTATGCCTATATAACCCCTCTCCATAACTCAACTATATGTAGGTTTATATGGGGAAGAACCGAGAAAATTAAGCGGCCCACTCTGATACAGAAAATAAAAATATGTTGCATATAGAATCATTCTGAAAATCATTAAAACTATCATGGATTAAAAGAATACAAGCTACGGAATCTCAAAGGTACAATTTGTTAAACTACATCAGCAATGAAAAAATGGGGCGAATGGAAAATTTCTATCATATGCCTTTACAATTCTAAACCAAATATTCTTACCGATCACGGTCTTAAAAAAAAAACATAAATCAAGTGTGAAAAAAATATAATATTCATTCTAAAATCAGTATGCCTACAGAGCCATTAAGAATAAAAATTTTGAAAAAGGAAAATAAGACTTTAAGATACCTCTATTGGCATTTTGTAAAAAAAATGGTCAATAGATATAAAAGCACTTGACAAATAGGCAAAAGATCTAAATATAGGAGTAGATTATTTAAAAGGGTGCTTCGAAATATATCATAATTGTACTATTGATGTTTAAGGTTTTTATGATTATGAAGTATAAAATAATTCATCGTATCCAAGGAACGAATATCATACTTACTCAAATGGGAATCAAAGAGAGTGTGCAGAATGTAGTATGTGCAACATTGCAGTGACGGAGAAAAAGGGGGGGGGGGGGCAGAGGATAGATGATATCTGTTGTTAAGTTATAAAGATAAATTAAAACAAATTCTATATAGATGATATATTTGTAAGTTATAAAGATAAATTAAATATTGAATTGTCTTTAGTCTTAAGCAAATTCTATATAGATGATATCTGTTGTAAGTTATAAAGATAAATTCAATATTTAATTGTGTTTAGTCTTAAACAAATTCCATATAGATGATATCTGTTGTAAGTTATAAAGATAAATTGAATATTGAATTGTCTTTAGTCTTAAACAAATTCCATATAGATGATATCTGTTGTAAGTTATAAAGATATATTAAATATTGAATTGTCTAAGACATAGCCTATATTGATGATATTTGTTGAAAATCATTAAGATATATTAAATATTGAATTGTCTAAGACAAAGCCTATATTGATGATATTTGTTGAAAGTCATAAAGATATATTAAATATTGAATTGTCTAAGACAAAGCCTATATTGATGATATTTGTTGAAAGTCATAAAGATATATTAAATATTGAATTGTCTAAGACAAAGCCTATATTGATGATATTTGTTGAAAGTCATAAAGATATATTAAATATTGAATTGTCTAAGACAAAGCCTATATTGATGATATTTGTTGAAAGTCATAAAGATATATTAAATATTGAATTGTCTAAGACAAAGCCTATATTGATGATATTTGTTGAAAGTCATAAAGATATGTTAAATATTGAATTGTCTAAGACAAAGCCTATATTGATGATATTTGTTGAAAGTCATAAAGATATGTTAAATATTGAATTGTCTAAGACAAAACCTATATTGACGATATCTGTTGTAAGTCTGTTTTCATCAAATATGGAAGACACTTTTACAATTTCTTCTCGCCGTGCTTGACTTAGAAAATGATAAAAAAGACTTAACGAAGTCAATAGTTTATAGTTTTCATAGAAATACAAAAACGGTTACCATTATTTTCTATTTCCATAGGCAGGCTATTAGAAGTTTTTTTCTGGCGTGCATTCCACTGGACGTAGGCTGTTTGGCGACACATCCAGTCTTATGGCTTATCAACATTTTACAGGCGTCACGAAGCAGTACCAAGGTATATCCGTCAATTGCTAGCTTTGCCCTGTTTGCCTGCTGGGCACATCGTCGAAACATTTTAAGGCATTGAAGCAGTGAATACCAACAGAGTAGTTGCGACCTCATGAATACCTTTAAAATACTTAAGAGACATCTTTATCTACGATTAAGCGTTTAATTTGTTTAAATCCATACTATATTTTTTAGCAACTTCTTTGTAATTTCTATTAAAAAAATCATAGAACGCGATTAATTGTTGAAGATACAATTTCATTATTTGTTTCGTGCAATTTCACAAAATAGTGTTTAATGCCGTCAATTATCACAAAATATGCTTGTATCATATCACAATTAGTGACAAACACTTGGTTTTAGTGGAATGGAAGGACCACAGAAGTATGATTGATTATTGGAATGGTCCAAATCAGTGTCCCCGATAAATATAATTTTAATTACAAAATCTCTTTATAATCCCTTTAATAGTAAATGACATAGGTTGATCAAAGTGTGGATATTAAACTAATTAAACGTACAGTGGAACGAGTTTGATTGCTTATATATTGACATAAAAATATTAAATTATTAAAACAGAGCCCAAAAATCAATGTGTTACTCTGACATGTAGACGTGAGAAAGAGGTCTACTTGTCCAACTTCAGTTGGAATAGTGACTGAAAGTAGGTCAGTTGTCTATAAAAGAGCACTATTTTAACAGTCAGAAATGTTGTAGTGCGTTCTTGGAACTGCATTGTGTTGCAAATGACTATTTTTCTTTGTTTTGCAAATGTTTTGAAACTTTAGATGCCACACACTGTCTGTTCCTGTTTTTATGTTCAAACTTGTGTACACACAACTTTTAAATGTATTACGGCACCATAGTGACTGAAAGTAGGTCAGCTGTTTAAAGAGCACTATTTTAACAGTCAGAAATGTTGCAGTGCGTTCTTGGAAATGCAATCGGAAATGATCTGTGGACAATGGTTTTTTTTTTCGTTTTTTTTCTTTTTATCAACTGGGGCTTCAGTGCTTTTCATTGTTTTGGTATTTCTGGAATCTGCAATCGATTAGTAAAAAATGTTTTTTAGCGGATTTTTGAATTTCGATTTTGCTTCTCTTTTATTTCCGGTTAAAGGTTTTCTAAGGCTCATATTTCTTGACCTTGACTTTTTGTGTCCTTGTGAACTGAACAAAATTTGCTATCCTGTTGAAAATTACGATTTTTATCTTTAAAGAGCTCCGCCACGTGACCTAATTTACACTTACAAAATATTCTTAATAGTTTCATCTACTCTTTATAATAATATATAAAACTACATATTTCAATCAAAATTGCTCTTTTTTAGTAATCCGATTTGTGTAAATTTGATGTCTATAGTATCTACAAGCTACTGCAGAATAATATTTGAGAACCGATTTTTATTTTTTTCTTGATTGAAATATACAAACATCGAAGGGTCGTATGTCGTGACCTTTTATAATTTTTTTTGTGACCTTGACCTTGCTTTTCGATACGATATTCATCCGACGATACGATTTATTGCGATAATTATCTCGATTAATTTATTGGATAAGGAAAGAGAAAAACTAGTAGAAATTTGTAAAATTAATAATAAGTTTGTCACTATTAAGCACGTTTTCATTCTGTTAACCTTTGCTTGGCATCTCTCTTAACCAATCACGTGGCTGTCCTTTCCAGCGACGGGATAATGTGATGCGAACAATAGGTGCATATTAGACTAACTTATCAAGTCACGTCAAATTATCGTGATTGGTTAAAACAGAGGTCAAGCAAAGGTTCACAGAATAAAAAGTCAAGTTAGACCTTACTGTAGTGATTACGTACAAAGCTAATAGCTAATAAAATATTCGAAATAAAACTGATAAAATACGAACGGAAGTTTAATTTAAGTTTAGGAGAACAATATATTTGTTTAGGCGATCAGTTGAATATTATTTGAGTTTGGGAAATTTGGAGAACAATATACTGTCAGAGTTAGACCTTACTGTAGTGATTACGTACAAAGCTAATAGCTATTAAAATATTCGAAATAAAACTGATAAAATACGAACGGAAGTTTAATTTAAGTTAACAATATATTTGTTTAGGCGATCAGTTGAATATTATTTGAGTTTGGGAAATTTGGAGAACAATATACTGTCAAATTTGTATTAACGACCACTTCAATGAACAGCCACCAAAAATGTTCAACCAAATTTACTTCAATTTTCTTGACTGTTAACACATGTTACCCTCAAACAAACAGCCAATTATTAATAATCCTTGTTAATCTGATAAATTAAACTAACCATTACTTACTGTAAAACAGACTATCATCCAGAGCTCCTTTCACTCAACTTTACTCAGGAAGCCATTTTCTTTCACAATCATAAGTCAAACTTGTATTAAGCATGAGATCGAGGGAATGATCAAAGATGGCTGCTGCTAAAGGGCCATGCTTAGCAGGGGTTTGGTGCACACAGTTAAGAATGTTAAATTAATATGTCGTCATTACCTGCATTTAATAACAATAACAATAGGCCTATTAACTATTAAATATCAATACTGATAGGTAAGTCTGTAATTTTTAATGGCTTTTTTTCCCCCTGGAAGTTGTATCAATTTTCAATGAATGTGAAACAAAAATGGACTACGCAATAATGGCAGGTTAGGTTTTTGGTCAATATTTATATCAATATTCTCTTATTCAATCAAATAGGTTTTAAAAGTTTGGTGATTAAAAATTAATATCTAAGAGTTTTATTCATGGATTATAGACTGATTTCATTTATTTGATGTTAAATATAAGGATTTTTGGTGCTAAAATCTTTGCAAGCTACTAGCTGAAGAACTCAAGAGTACTTTGTGCAAGAATAAAATTTCAATATACATTGAAGATATTTTCAAATATATAATTCAGATAGACTAAAGGCAGGTCTGAGATTTGTACTCACTTTTGAACTCTTATTTATATTAACCAGGTTGAGTAAAAAACTACAGACTGGTCACTACTTGTTAGTTAACTCTGTTCAGATATCGTATTAACATTTATTAACAACTTGACCTGTGAACAACTTAACTTTTAAACAACTTGTGTGGTATAATGGATCAACAAAAACATAGGGGACCTAAAAGGACAAGAGAAAGTTCTACACAATCTGAAACGGATGTATTTGTAGCTGATAATTTTACAGAAATGAGTGAAAATATAGAAGCATTGAGAGCACAAATGGATACCATGCTCACAAAACAAGATTTGAAGTCTTTCATATGCGAGATTACAACTTCAGTGGCAAGTAAAGTCATCGAAGAAATCAAAGGTGAGATAAGTGATTGGTCAAAATCAACCAATTCTAGATTAGACACACTTGAAAACAAAACTCTTAAAAATCAATTACAAGAAGCACATGAATTAATACAAATAAATTCAGCAAAGGTGAATGAAGCAATAATCATGTCAAATTACAATGAACAATACTCTAGGAAACAAAACATTAAGATACCTGGATTGCCTGAAAGTGAGAATGAATGTTTAGTGGATAAGTTTTGCGATGTACTCAAGGATGTCTGGAATATGAACATTGCCACGGAAGATATAAAAGCTATTCACAGATTAGCATCAAAGCTAAAAAACAATGCCAAGCCAATAATAGTTAAACTTGCGACTAGTGACATAAAATCAAAAATAATGAGACAAAAATCTGCCTTGTTTGATCGAAATCTGAAGGTCATTGACGATATAACAGTCAGAAACATGAGTCTTATAAATAAACTGAGAACAACATACAACATAGAATCTGCATGGTATTTTAATTGTAGTGTATATGCTAAAGCTGTTGGAAAAAAAAGAGTTAAAATAGATATCTTTGATGATGTCTATAAGGTATTTAGTGCACCGAAGGAAGATTAGTAGGCAAATAGACAAATATAGTATAAAATTATGTGTATGAATATCTTATTATTTGATGGACAATGCAAGTGTATACTGTACGTGCATACATGTGAAGTGTATTTAATATAAATAAGATAATTATGATAACTTCTGTGCTTAAAGAGGTAGTATGCATTAGTTGGCATTATCATCAAGGTCACACAGTTTAGCAGCAATGTGTTATTTATATTCATATATCTACGAGATCAAACTGACTTTGTTTAAAAGAGGTAAATTAAAAGTGGAAAATGAAAATTGTTAATTTGGCAGGTTGACCTAATTTTGGTGTAATTATAATGAAATGCCATTTAAAAAAACAAACGCTATGATACATCTACCTTCCTTTCCACCAAACACACTCTATGATGATGTATATTTCACACTCTATGATGATGTATATTTCACACTCTATGATGATGTATATTTCACACTCTATGATGATGTATATTTCACACTCTATGATGGTGTATATTTCACACCCTATGATGATGTATATTTCACACCCTATGATGATGTATATTTCACACCCTATGATGATGTATATTTCACACTCTATGATGATGTATATTTCACACTCTATGATGATGTATATTTCACACTCTATGATGATGTATATTTCACACTCTATGATGATGTATATTTCACACCCTATGATGATGTATATTTCACACTCTATGATGATGTATATTTCACACCCTATGATGATGTATATTTCACACTCTATGATGATGTATATTTCACACCCTATGATGATATATATTTCACACTCTATGATGATGTATATTTCACACCCTATGATGATGTATATTTTAAAACTCCTGCCATATGACAACCTCAGTAAAGAATAGTACCATATAGGTATATAGCCTATACGTATAGCACCTTTTTTAATTTCTTATAGAATATTTGAATTTATATTTTAAAGAGCTTAGCCTCTTACCCTCGCACCATAAAAACAATAATATTGTTTACAATTTATTGTTTACAAAAGATTTATTACATAATTTGTTATTTATTGTCCACCAGTATGACTATGCACAAATATTATTAATTGAATATGAATCAAAATATCTCTTATGTTTCTGTATTGCGAATAGAATTAATGACTTATTAGTATTACAATCCAGGAAGGCTACAAAAATATTATTCATTTATGCCAAGTTTATAAAAGCATCAAGTTTTTTAGAGATAACTATCATTCATGTTTTCTCAAAGATTTGTTTTTTTCGTATTTTATACTATAATAATGGCTGACTTGAAAATATCGCCAATAAGTTGAAAAGAGTAGATGTTTTTAACTGTTTGCAACAAAAAAAATGTAGATATTTGCTTCTTGCAAGATACACATTGGGATATTGAACTTAATACTAAAATTAAACTTGTGTAGTGTGTCCTTACAAGAGCAATTCAAGAGGAGTTTGCATTCTCTTTAAAAATTCATTTGAACTGAAAATTATTGAAACTATTATTTATACAAATGGTAACTATTTGTTTTTGAAAACTTTAATCAATGATGAATTATTTACGTTGATAAGTATATATGGACCTAACCAGGACAACCCTGACTTCTATAATAAAATAGATGAACTAGTCTCCAAATCAGGTAACAGTCATATCATATTAGGAGGCGACTGGAATATGGTTTTAGACCCAAATATTGACACTCAGAACTACTTAAAAATAAATAACCCGAGAGCTAGACAAAAGGTATTAAATATTATTGATAAATATAATCTTTGCGATGTCTGGAAGAGTATGAATGATACAGAAGTTCACTTGGAGGCAACGTAATCCGTTCAAACAGGAACGATTTAACAAAAATCTTTACTCTATAAATACAGATGTCAACAATGACATTTTTAATAGTTCTATCTGGAAAAATTCAAAACATAAAATTCTAAGAAATGAACAGAGTACATCATTGGAAGGACTCATTACAAAATCAGAATTGAAAAAATGTCTTTTTAAACGAAGTTGAATAAATCGCCAGGATTAGATGGATACTCAGTCGAGTTTTTCAGATGCTTTTTTAATGAAATTGGAACATTTTTGTTAAAATCGATAAACCAATGGTACATGCAGGGTGACTTGAGTATAACACAGGAACATTTTTGCATTCCAAAAAGTGACAAAGTTTTTTTTATTAAAATTTGAGACCTATTTCGTTGTTGAATATTACATACAAATTAGCCTCTGCATGTATTGCTGAGAGGATTAAAGGTGTCCTGCCTTCAATAATATCCTTAGACCAGACAGGATTTCTACAAGGACGATATATAAGTGAAAACACTAGATTAATATATGACATTCTT
>NW_008706746.1:3528762-3652356 GCF_000327385.1 Lottia gigantea
TTCCTGGAATTATTCTTCTCTTTGATTTCGAAAAAGCGTTTGATACGGTTAGTTGGAATTTTATGCAAAAAACACTTGAAGCTTTCAATTTTGGCATATGTATTCAACAATGGATTAAGGTATTTTATTCAAATATTGAGTCTTGTATATCCCAGAATGAACATTTATCTCCTTTTTTTCGCCTAGGAAGAGGATGCCGTCAAGGGGACCCTCTATCACCGTACCTACTTCTTTTATGTGCAGAAGTATTGGGCATTTTAATCAGAGAAAATAAACATATTAAAGGTATAAAAGTCGGAAAAATTAATCTCTTAATTTGCTGACGACACTGCAATTCTTTTAAATGGGAGTGAACAATCATTAAGAGAAACCTTAAAAATTTTAGACATTTTTTACTCTGTATCCGGATTGAAAGCAAATATTGACAAAACAAAAGCTATATGGATTGGTTCTAAAAGACACTGTAAAAACAAACTTTGTAAAGATAAAAAATTATTTGGGAAAATGGAAATTTTAAACTTCTTGGCATTATATTTAGTACTTCGATGAGTGGAATAATTGAGATAAACTACATTGAAAGTATTAGAAATACAGTAAAACTTTTGAATATGTGGTCATGGCACCCTTTGACTTTATTAGGAAGAATTTGTTTGATAAAATCGCTAATTTTACAAAAATTCATCCATCTTTTACAATCACTACCGAGTCCTTCCGAACGACTGTTTCAGGAAATAGAATCACTATTCTTTAAATTCATTTGGAAACAGAAACCAGACAAAATAAAAAGAGACATTTTAAGACAGGATTATGATATAGGGGGGTTGAGAGTTCCAGATATTAGGATTTTTAATTCATCTCTTAAAATTTCGTGGATAAAAAGACTGTGGTTAAACTCAAACAAATATCTATATCTAACTAACCAATATTCAAATTTGAACAAACTATTATTTGCAAGTGGCCCTTACTATCTTTCTACTTTAAAAGTAGAGAAACCATTTTGGAAAGATGTATTTCTCTGCTACAGTGCTTACTGCAATAAAATAATTCAAACTGAAATTAATGAAAATGATACCATTCCTATATGGTTTTTAAACAAAAACGATATTTTTATTCGGGACTGGTTTAATAAGGGACTGTTATTTTTTCAGACTTACTTGATGCTACTAGTAAATACTATGCCTTTATAACTCTAAAACAGATATATAGACTCAAATCAGGGACTTAGAAAAATTAAAACATAACCATAAGTTATTTAAAAAAACTTGAAGAGAACAACATTTTTGGACCAAAACAATCAATATTCTATGTGCACATGTTTAACAAGACAGGTAGTCGTCATGCTTACGACATATTGAATAAAAACATAAAAATTATTTGTAAGAATGAAGTAGTCTGGGAATTAAAATTCCCAAACAGACTTTTCAATTGGAAGATTATTTACAACAATTTTAGGCTTCATCTCCAGAACCCAATAACACCTTTTGTGGATATCCATTTAATTTGTAAAAAATAGTTATCTTCCGTTTAAGTTAAGTTAAAGGTACGTAACCCTTTTTCATTACCGTTGTCGTCAAACTTAAGTTTCCACGGGAGACAGTATTTTTTATTTATCAAGTTCCTACGGTAGATCGTTAGGGACATGATTAATTGTTATGATTTAGTTTTTGTAGTTTTTCTTTACAGATTTGAGATATTTGATTCCTGTATTATCATTAATATTCAAATTTGAAAATATTCTTCTATATTTGAGATTTTATCAGATTTGTTGACTTAATTATCAATTTTATTCACTGCATACTACCACATTACTATCACAAATAGTACATCAAACATTTGATGTTATATGTGTAATCAATATTCAATTTTTATTATGTTAGAAGTTGGTATTGATTTCATGATTTTGAATAGAAATGCTCAGCATAATTAGCATTTCATGTGACATTAGAGGATCGTATCAGAGTGAATTGAAGTAATGCTTTTCGGGCAATGATTTGAGGAATTCGTATGTTATATTCATTTGTTGTGAATAGTTATATTGAAAACTAAGCCAAGGAAGAATTTCAAAAATGCGCAATTGGAATTATAATATCACGGATATGATATTTCCAATGCTGTACCTTTGTATGATTCCAAATGCAATCGCTTCAAACACAACTTGCAGTGATCTCGTGTACATGAAAATTAAATACAATGCCACATTAATATATGGATACTCTGGTTTTTCGTCTTCTATAGCATCTGTACGCAAATGTTTAGAACTCTGCAGAGACGATGTTTTATGTAAATCAGTTGGTATTGACACCAGTAAAATGGATTGTTATTTATATGATGGTAGAGTTTATGCTGGATTACCAGGAACAGTCAATACAGATATGATATATTACTGGCAGCTAGAAGGTTAGTGATCATACACGAATTTATATATATTAAAGTTTAACATGAAACAAATATAATTCAATACTTGTATTATTTCAATTGAATGTCCTATACATCTTGGATACAGTGAAGATTCTACCAGTAAAATATATAGTAAATATAATTCAATACTTATATTATTTCAGTTGAATGTCCTGTACATCTTGGAAACAGTGAAGATTCTACCAGTAAAATATATAGTAAATATAATTCAATAGTTGTATTATTTCAGTTGAATGTCCTGTACATCTTGGAAACAGTGAAGATCCTACCAGTAATAAATATAGTAAATATAATTCAATACTTGTTTTATTTCAGCTGAATGTCCTATACATCGTGGATACAGTCAAGATCCTATTAGCAAAATATGCAGTAAATTTTACTCCGACATTGTAAACTGGACTCATGCTCAGGAAATATGCGAGATGGACGGAGGGCATTTATTTGTAGCGGATACAACGGAGAAGATAGCTATCCTTCGTAAGTGTTCTATAAGAAGATTTGCTACATACTGTTCCTCTAACAGTCACGTCAGTCAAGCAGTTACAAACCCAACACATCATGCACATTGAGGTAAAATCTGACCCCCACATCAAAGTTAAAATTTCTTGATATAAAACCAACTATAAATCTGAAATGCTTACTAATAATTCATCAACAGGTGATGTTTAAGGTGAAAGATATGCACTAATAAAGCACAGAAGAATATGATATAAAATCAATTATCCAGGCTTGTAATTCGCAATATATAAAATAATTCTTAAACGATTACATAAGTATTTTAAATCTCGCGGTCTCCATTTTTACTATTCTGGAAAATAGTGATTATGAGAACTTAATTTTTATTAAAACAATTGAACAAATCATCGTTAACTACACATATTTCCGACCGGAAGACGCGGTCTCATTATTGTGATCTTGTTAACTTTGCTATAATATGAGAGCACAGCTCTCTCGACGGCCGTCGAGAGCGAAGCTCTCTATATTGGTAACATATACATATACATCAATTCGTTTCAGAAAATTTATGCCCCACGGATAGTCAAAAAAAAGTGAGAAAAAAGATGGCGGAACATGGGGGCCACCATGTTTGTTGACAACTAGATCGCAGTCAATCGGGGTAGTTTCGGAGTGAATGTTCTGGAATTCTTTCAATAAATTACGACAATTGTTTCAAACACAGAAAGGGATTTTTTGTATCAACTTAACAACCCTTACGTTTTATTTTTATTTTTCCTGGATATTCTATGCGTCATAAGGAATAAAATGACAGCTTTGACCTAATTTCCCAAGACTTTCTCCAGAGCCTAAATACAATGATGGCGGCTTTGTTGACATCATACGTCAAGTTAAAATGACGTCATCGTTATAGATGAATTGCTTTCACACCTTTAAGAAATTTCTCTAGATACCTTATAAAAGATTGTCTACAGACCTTATATTCATAGAAGATTACCTTCACACATATGATTAGAAGACAAAGTAGTTTGCATTACATACAGATAAGGTTGAATTTCTTTTACTTAATTATTATTAATTATTGTTATTTTATCAGTAACCTGCGCTCTCATTCAAGGCCATGCCTTCATTCATATTATGATAATAATCCATAATTTACAAGTAGGCCTAACAACCGAAGAAGTAGGACCTACACAAACAAAGTTAATTTCTATATTTCTGATCGAAAATTCGTCCCGATTTGTAAACAAAACCTTCTACGCATGTCCGTAGTCTTGGAATTCCTTTCCCAGACACTAAGAAACCGTTCACGAGAAAACACCGGCCTATTATCAATTATAATAGGAAACTTTAAATTTGATGTTTTAAACAATTCCTTATTGGCCAGGTAAATTTAAATAAACTGTATAAAGGGTTTAGTTATAGTTTCATAATTAGCGTAATTCTTCACGTTGAAAATTAACCGGTCAATCCTGTAACTCTAAAGGCTATTCTTTTATGCTCAGTCAGGTAAGAACTTTGAAATGATGGTCGTAAAAGATCTTTTACATTTTTGCATTTTAGGCCACTGCCACATACTACATCAATGTTTTAGGGATCAGATTTCGAAAAATGGGTAGGGATAAAATACTAACTAATAAACAACAGAATTTCAAATCCAGTTGAAAAAATAAAAACTTTAAGAATTATGCTAAAAAAAAGTACCCGCTCGACTGCTTGAAGGCTAACTTGCATTTGGGATTGATAGTATTATACCAGGTATTTTGGCTTGGTATAATTCGTTGCAACGGTTTTGCAACTTTTACAAAAAATATACATTCTGCGCTCATCATTTTATTCGTTTTGCTTGTTGCAGGATTATGAGAAACGGTCGACAGTTTATAGTGGATTTGGTGGCAGTGTTGTAATTCCCGTTTTCATTATTCATTTTTTTCAAATTACGGACAGTAGCTTATAAAACAAATTCTTTTTATCTACTCAGGGGCGCAATACTTAATTGGAGCAACAGATATTTTACAAGAAGATGATTGGAATTGGTTGAACGGTGTTCCTGTTGATGAAAATCTATTTGCATCTACACAGCCATCTAATACAAGGGATGATGAGCATTGCTTAGCAAAGTATAGATCTGGTTTAAACGACGTTCCTTGTCATGCAGGTTTTAAATTCATTTGTGAAGTTCCTACAAATATAGCTTTCAACCAATAACCAAATATTTATTTTACATGCTGTTGCTGTTTTTTGCTGTTGAAAATTTACTTCATACGATATTGTATTTAGATTTATTATCAAGGCTTAACTGATCCATTGATCGCTCTATTGATACTTACCTGATCTTTTGTTCGTGTTATTGAGACTTACGAGATCTATTGGTCGCACAATTGAGGCTCATTTAATCTATTGAGTGCTTACCAGATCAACTGTTAGTCCTTGAGGCTATCCGGATCTATTGCTCGTTCTATTGAGGCTACCTGGTCTATTGCTCGAACTCCTGAGTCCTACCTGATCCACGCTTCATTCTATTGAGGCTAACTTGATTCATTGTTCGTCTTATTGATGGTCTATTAAAAGTCCTGATTTGTCTGATCCATTACTCGTACTATTGAGTCATACCTGATATATGGTTCGTTTTACTGAGGTAAACCTGATCTCTATAGATCTAAGGTTCGTTCGATTGAGGCTTACCTGATTTATTGCTCGTTCTATTGATACTTACCTAATTTGTGCTAGTTCTATTGAAGTTTACCTCTGGTTCGTTCTATTGAGTCTTACCTAGTATTTTATTCTACTCATCACTTACTCATGCCAAACTATTGATCTAGCCCTTACCTTCACCTGTTTATCTTCGTAAGATATTCCAGTTCCCTATATTAGCCTTAATCGACCAGGGTCGCTGTGGGGCCATGCAGATTGCTGAAACCCCGATGAACAAAACCTCCAACAAACATATTTTATTTCATCCATACAATTAAATTTACTGAACCCTATCTGCTCTTTTACAACCTTGATACAGTTGAGAGAACTTCATTTAGTGTAAATAGTCTGTCTTTTTATAGTCTTTTTCCCTAATTTTTATTGTATCGTATTTTAACTATTTTTGAATGGTAATGGATTTATATAAGCTTTTAAAACTTATTTCCAAAACCATATGTTTATCTATATGTATATTGTAATATTTGTAATTCTTGAATAAATATTGTTTTAAAAAAAAAGATTTATTATCTTTAGAATGTAGGAAAGTGCATTTCCATTTCATTTCCTTCCAGTTGCATCTCTTGTCGACTGACGTGAAATGTATAGATAGCTTACCACTTACCACAAGGAAATATACGCCCATTGACAACTTTGATTTTGAATAAAAATATTTGACAGTACAGTAACAATCTCTATTATGAATAAATTCGGCTTCAGTCATATACTTCTTTTGGGTGATACTGATCAATATTACGAAGTTTCGTAAAAAGATCTGTCAAGAATTGCGCCTACTATAGTGTTTCCGAGCAATTGTAAGCGCCAATATACGACCCCTTTTCATGTGGGTGAATACAAAGAATCGTGAAATTTAATCTATTTACCGTGATCAGAAGCAGATATCGAAAATATGCCAGTTGCCATATCAATGATACAGCTAAAAAAATAATAAAAAGTGAAAATTGTAAAAATTGATTTGGATCTTAGCATGCTACATATCATGGAAAATATGGAATGGAATCTAATCAATGAAGTGATATATCTGTCAAACATAAGATTCTTCTAGTAGCGTGTGAAGAAAACTTAAAAGAATCACCTGTTGATGAATTTTTAGAATAGAATTAGAAATAGAAGAATGATGTTGTTGTCTAAACCTCTTGACATTAATCCTTCCCGGAATTCCCGTAGAAACAAGTTGCAAAAGTTGTGCAATTTTATTGTTTTGTTTTTTCAAGCACAAAAGGAAACAAATGAGAAATCGTCAATAATGAAACAAGGTGCGGTCAGTTGATCATTCAATGAGCCAGACTTACTAATTGTACGACTGGGAAAATTTGATGGTGGACAATTGATCTTTGAGAAGAAAGTGAGGCAGCTATCGTTTATATCGATTACAAATGTCGAAACAATAGGTTAAGCCGTTGAAAATTTCCAATTTAACTGAATTGTAGGGTTATACCATTGACATTCAAAACCGAAAAGTTTGACCATAAAGTGTTTTACTGGTTTTTGTCATTAGAATTGAAATTAAATAAATGGAGTTTTACGTCTTACTTATCGGCACCATGTGCGCTAATGAAGACGGGCAACGCCATGCAGTGTGCAATGAGGAAAATGTTGCCAGGACAGTGGGATAAGCCCACTCTTTTTCGATTTCCAACTGTCGAGGGATCTTTAACGTGCACAGCCTGTACCGAACGATTAGACGCTTTTTCCATGTCAGCCCCTCTTACCTGCATCACTGACAAGGGGAAATCGGGTTGAAAAATCCGATAGTATTATCTCACCTATGCCGGGATTGAACCCCGGACCCTTAAGTTAGCGAGCGAGCGTCTACCTCACTGAGCCACCGCTGCTCCCTTAGCCATTGGAAGGTAGAATTTACCATCATTATCTAATATATAATACAACTTGTAATGCAAAAAAAAAAACGATAGTGTTCATTGGACACCACAATACAATCATATTGTTTTTACCCCATACCATTCTCGGGAAAGAGAAGTTTTTTGGCAAAGTTCTGCAACTCGTATCTAAAGCCGTGTAATTCATTTGCCATCTGTTTAAATGTTAAATTTCAAAATTCAACCTTCTATAACTTTTTCCAGAAATTTCGTTGAAACTTTTCCAGTATGTAACATGAAAGCCTGGCCAACGCTTAGTTTCTGAACAAAATTTCAATATATCATGAAAATCTTGAACTAGCCAAACTGAAAGTAGACCACAACATTTTATCAACACCTGCTTGACTGTTCATGCACACAAACGACTATTTTTAGAATTATCCTTCCGCATGAAAATCTCTCGTCATTTCAAAAAATCTGAAAGAAAATGCAATTTCAAATTCCAAATCTAGACTAAAAATTAGTCAAATAGGCGTATAAAATCCCTTAAACGGAGGAGAAAGAGTATTTTAAACATAGCACGGACTACATTTATCATTAGCATAAAATTAATTTCAGGAGTGGGTCCGTATGTTTCTTACATACTATTTGTATTTTTGTTCTTATCTTGTATTAAAATTTAATGACATAATCGATAAGCTTCGGCTTAATTAGTTAACATACATAATTTTGAGGCGCTTAAAATAAAATCTTGTTATGATGCGACGAAATAATCTTATAATAAATCTAAAATGTTACAGTATCCATTTAATATTTTGAAATCAAATACTATATAGTGTAATATACTGAGAACAGCTGTCATATTTTCAAATTCTTTCATCTAATTATAGAAACTAGTCAATATGATTGAAACATGTTGACAATATTAAAAGGGCGGATGAAAGAATAGGGGGTAGTAGAGTTACATTAGATAGTGTGCAGTAAATGTAATTGTCAGTTGCTGTTGGTATACTGTAAATGTAATTGTCAGTTGCTGTTGAAAGTGTAGTAAATGTAATTGTCTGTTGCTGTTGAAGGTTTAATGTAAATGTTATAATAACCAGTTGCCGTTGGTATACTGTAAATGTAATTGTCAGTTGCTGTTGGTATACTGTAAATGTAATTGTCAGTTGCTGTTGAAAGTGTAGTAAATGTAATTGTCTGTTGCTGTTGAAGGTTTAATGTAAATGTTATAATAACCAGTTGCCGTACTGTAAATGTAATTGTCAGTTGCTGTTGGTATACTGTAAATGTAATTGTCAGTTGCTGTTGAAAGTGTAGTAAATGTAATTGTCTGTTGCTGTTGAAGGTTTAATGTAAATGTTATAATAACCAGTTGCCGTTGGTATACTGTAAATGTAATTGCCTGTTGCCGTTGAGGTGGCAGTAAATGTTCTTGCATTTTGCTATTGAGTGTGCAGTAAATGTAATTCTGTTGCAGTTTGGGTGTCGTTATTGTTGAGAATGTAATTGTTTTTTTTTGTTAAATGAGAAATTGTCTGTTGGTTTTTGGTCGCCTGTTTTAACAAATAAAATCCTAGGTCCGTCTGTTTCACAATTCGCTCTGAAATTTGTTGAAATACAAGGGTCCGCCTGTCCAACCATGCAAAGTATTTTATAATAACGACGCGGTTTGTTCGAGATAAATTCATAGTTGCATTGTACACTGTAAGTAAGTTTGTATTTTGATATTAAGATAAGGCAATTTTATAGCCTAAGGGCAATGTATAAAATAATTTTTAATAGGCATCTAGTGACAGACAAATATAGTGGCTTATAATCACCATTTCACACAATGTTTTTACCAGATTTCACTATCTTATGAAGAAACCATTGTTATTGTCTACTTTTGATAGCTACTAACGAGTTAATCTTGTAACGTTTTGTTAGTAGGTGTGTTGTGGAAACTACTACTATTACTTAAAACAATACTTGACATATATCTTTAATTAAGATATTTCTATCAGATGTTTTGAAAGATACAACCAACGAACATTGTACGATATTCATTTGAGAATTTGCGTGAATTTGAAAAATGGCTTTGATTATGATCAAAGAACTCCAGTATCACCCCATACGCTCACTTGGAAATGTGGACGTATATTGCCGTCACCCCTGTCTATCTTATTATCCGATCTTGATGAAACTTGGTATGCATGTATATATTGATGAGTTCTCGGTTAAGTTCAAAATTTGTAATAATCGAACGAATGGTTTTGGAGTTATTGCCCTTGACTTTGAAAAAACACGTCAAATTTGTCTTGTATGCGCGATAGAGGCTAAAGTTTTTATCCTATCTTCATGAAACGCGGTATGCACGTATGTATTGATGGGATCTCGGTCAATTTCAAAATTAGTAATAATCGGATGAACTGTTTTTGAATTATTGTCCTTGACATAGTAAAAACGCGTCAAATTTGGCTTGTAGGCACGATAGAGACTACAGTTTTTATCCAACCTAGATGAAACTAGGTATTCATGTATACGTTGATGAGATCTCGGTCAAGTTAGAATTGGTAAAAGTGGATGAACCGTTTCAAAGTTATTGCCCTTGTTTGTACAGCGATGAGACATTGTTTATGTTTGAATTTGATGATAATTTTATGAACTGTTTCAGGTTTTTGCCCTGACTTAAAAATGAATTTAAGATTATTTGAAAATTCATTATTAAGCCACTAAATATTTTGTTGTCACTTCTGACAGCTGTTATTGGGCGTATGTTACATTGGTAAGCTATCTTTCTTTTATGGAAGAAAAGCACTGTGCAAATTTCTCCGATTTTTTTTTCTTTAGGTTAATTCTTATGTTAAAGCCTGAAAATGTCTTCGCTTCAAAAAATATATTGGTAAAATTATTATTAGAGTTGTTGCGCTGGGTTGGGGTTTAGACTCTTTATTATAGATAAAGGTTAATCTCGGGGGATTATACCTGAAGTCTTCTTGATAATGGTGTCTGTAAAATACAAACTATATGAATTAAAATCCAAAAGTAACTCGCAAATAAATCACGAAACAGCTAGGCTACTTGTAATTGACCAATACAATGATAGTTACCTATGTGGGATAAAAGTACGTGTAGTTTAATATTGTATTTACCAGCTTACTTGTCGAATATGTTTGTTTTGTGTTAATTGAGTACACCGTAAACGAAATGTTTTGCTAGAATAGTTCGTTGTTTAACGGTTCATTAATCATATTCTATTAAATATGTAATTGTCTTTATGATGATTATGTTATATTGTTAGTGTAGAAACATAACACGCTACTATAGAATTATATCGTCTTACAGATCAAATGAAAAAAATCAACGGGACATTGTAATGGACGAAAACCAACAGAGCAGTTGAAGGTAAGAACTGACTGATGCCAGTATATTTTGGCCTAATATGTTTCATTGGTGGCAGTTGTGGATATGACCTATGTTTGTCTTCGCTATGCAACATGTGGAGTGCAGATCTTTCCAGCACTACAAATATTACATACAGCACTTATTTCCAATGCTTAAATTTACATGAGGAACAAAATGATGAACTTATTGTCATAAACATAATACGAAATGGAATCCATTTTCGATATCGATCCACATTCAGGTTTGAGTTCCCTTAACAGTTCGTCATACTTGCATAAAAGAATGTGCATATATACAATCTTTGGTTGAACTCTTATATGCTAAAATGTGGCCAAATGTGGAATAGTAAAGTAGTGGCCCTCTGAAAATAGTTTGGTTTGTAAAGCGGATTGCAATATATTTCAGATCTAAAACAATGAATGTTGTACGAAATGCTACCAGTGTGTATAAGGTGAACGCAAATGGAACGTACTCAGAATTGATGGCTTCCGGTCCGAAAAGTAATATCACTTGTCTGCCTGAGAGCTCGATGAACTATGATTATGAAGGTGCCATGAAATTTACCGTAGCGGTCGTTCTAGTTTATGGAGTAGGAATTATAGGTTTATTGGGAATTTACACCAAGAAAAAGAGAAGCGCAGAGGATAAAATCAAAGAAGGTGACAATTTCATAAGGACATTTGAAAGAAAACGGCATTTGATTGAACGTAAATCAAGAAAGTCAGAAATAGCGAAGTTAGTACACAGTGTCCAAGGTATCGAACCCAAGTCACCTACTTCTATCATAGGAAAATTGGCATTGAATCCTGTAATTAACATAGCTCTGCCACCTCGGGCCTCCATTAACTTCGATAAAATAAATTTGAAGAGACAAAGTATTGATACTGAAAATATCGAAAAAGCAGAAAATATCGAAATTGGTAAAATATGTCCACCTGAAAAGCGGGTAACTTTCGAATCAGACTCCGTCACATGTGACACGCGTCTATTAAGTCCAGTGACAACTAATACAAATGTGAAAAGCAACATAATTCCTAGCGAATATTCAATAGTGTGTGAGGATGGTAAACCAGTGAATGGAAGCCGAAGAAATGCTATTAGAAGTTATAAAAACATGAACAACAATGACCGCATTGCAACTATACACGGTTCTGATTCGAGTACACGTGATTATGCATGTGATCGTGTTAAACCAAATGAACATGATGTGCCTCGTGACAACAATGTGCTTGATTGTGTGCCCAACAATTTTGTAACAATGGTAACAGACAAGAAATTCATATCCATTCTTCAAAACGAAAGTTACGTATAGTATAAATATATAAAACATCATCATTAGTATCAACCATTACAACATGAATTAATAAAATCATGCACTGAAATAAAATGAAATAGTGTTTTACAATCTACTGAAAGGGCTTTCTAGTATAAAGGGAGATAAGTCTGTAAACACATATCTTACTTTTTCTAAGAAAAAAAACGAAGAGTAAACAAATCAATTTCAAATTCAATCGGTCTGTTGAATGTTTTCATGGAAAGCTTATCACCAGCTCATGGAGTTTACATTTCGCAGCTCATCCGCTATGCTAGGGCATGTTCTCTTTATGAGGACTTCCTAGATAGAGGTCGAGTATTAACTTGAAATTGCTGAAACAAAGTTAATTGACACACAAACTTTCATTTAGGAAATGTCATTTTGTCATTAAGCAGAACTCATTTATAAATACAATTAATCTGTTTCTGACATTTTGGCTGATTTGATTGGTCAGGCCTGAATTGATCTGGTTGTATCTCATGGTTTTTATCATTGTGCTTATGGCGGGTGTCGCGCGCGAAGCAGACAATGCTTAGTCTTTTTGAAACACCTGATGGTACTTCTTTTTGGAGGAGTCTACTATCACACAACTTTTACTCTCGATTTTACAATACTGTGGATGAGGTTTTGATTAACGGAATTGTCATGCTTGTACGGATTTTTTGTTAGTGAGGTTTGTGAGAGATAGGAATAAGTTTGAACAAATACAATCTCGAATGTTTGTCTTCAATACTCAGTCTTTTTAATTGTAAGAAAATGTGTCAGTGAAAAATATAGGCCAATAATTATCTTGTCACAATACCGTCTAATTACAAGTGACAGTCTAATCAGAAACCGTCATCATATTGATTCCTTTGTCTCTTTTCAAATACTACCAATTTCACCTTCAGTTGAATTGAAAGAAAACTATATCCACGTCAAAAGCAAACTGTATTAGATCTGGAATATAATGTGAATATTAATGATGGATACCCTTATTTTCATTTATGAAAATGAAAAATGCTAATACTTATATGAATAGAAAGTAGATGTGTTAGTATTATTTTTTTATCCAGACTGTACATACAAGACCGTTTGTGATTGGTTAAAACTCCTAATTATATTCAATAAGAACATGATATGATTAAGAATACATGATAATTCATTAGAAACACCAATTAATCAACTTGTTATCTTAATTTGACACTACAAAATAAGGAAACCCATCTTTAACATGAATTGATATTTTCAACCCAGGTTCCCCTTTCCATTGATGCATGTATGAAAAGATGACTAGGGAAAACATAGCTGGAAAGAGATAAAACTGCGATGGCCTTGATTAGATGAATTAAGAGCATTAATGTACGATATATCAATGTTTTATTTTAAAGTATGGTACCCATAGTCTACTCTGTTACCTTTCAAGGCTACGCAGCATCGCATTTAGGCTATCAGAGATAAACTTTCCCAGTCTCCACCCTTTCCTTCATATTACAATTGATAAAGCCCTAATTTCCAGCCTCGCTGTATATGACGCCAAATATCTAATGTAAGAATGCGATTCAGACAAATCTCAAGACGTTGTCTTTCTAAAGATGAGAAAGGATCAAACACACTAATCACTTTATCTTCAACTTACAGACTTGATTTAGCTCACATCAAAGATATATTACGTCAACTGGAATAATTCATTGAAATATCAGCGCAATCATCGGCCACTTCTAAATCCTGCCTGGTAATTAGCTCTGGTAGACGAATTGATAACCTTTTCATGACGCACTTGTCAGGAGAATTTTCAACTG
Organism: Lottia gigantea; assembly: GCF_000327385.1. Classification (NCBI taxonomy): domain Eukaryota; kingdom Metazoa; phylum Mollusca; class Gastropoda; family Lottiidae; genus Lottia; species Lottia gigantea. Next base: position 3,542,652 of record NW_008706746.1, read on the forward strand.
ACCGAAAACTTTCATCAAGATAATTATGATTAAATTAAACTTTCTTAATTATGAAGGTGCCCAAGATGTTGTGAGTTGAATATATAGAATTGGCATCGTTCATAGACAGGCAAGATCAATTGAAAGATACATAACTTTAGTTATGTGTTAATTCGCATTTTTAAACCTCGAGGTAACCGAAACAGAACACTGAGTTGTTTTTCACTAGTTTCAACTAGTTGTGACTAAGTGCAATAACTATTACAGCAGATTGATACATACCCCTCATTGACAATGGGATTCTGATAACTAATTAATTTGCTTGACAGAAGACCTCCACATCCCGTATCGGAACTTACTTCAGATATGAACAGAAAGACCATTCTTACAAGAGGTTTTATCAAGATATTTACGTCATGTGTTAATTGTTATTATATATTCACATACTATATGACAATGGTTTATTAATAATAAACATCCATTCGAATTTCTTATTTTAGAACCAATAAAACTGGTTCAGCAAGTACTTGTGAAAATTGTATTTATGTATACACCATAATATGTCTAATGTTAGAACCCATCTCTGGGTTATTAAGGATATTTTCTATATAATAAGATACCAAGTCGATGAATAAACCAAAGTTACCACAATGAATGATAAAAACTTGTGCATACATCCTTAATTGTATTCAGCAAGTCGTCATTTACCACTATATTGAACATTTTTTGATACACAAACGATACGATTTTCAAACGATTCATTAAACAAATAAGTAAAAGTAACTATATCATTATGTTTTGCAATGAGACGAAGTAAATATTGACCGAGTTTTCAGAGAATCTGAAGCTGACTCTTTAATCTTTATTCTTAATGTGATAAATTCTTGTCACTGTCAGTATACTCGAGTCAATATTTAAATTCGCCAGGCAGAGTTGAGTTTTGTTCTACAACCAACTCGATCAATTTAATATCGGTAACTACATGAAGTGCTTATATTATTGAGAAAGGCTGAAGGAAGTTTCGAATGGTATCGAATTCTATTTTAATTCCAACATATTAATTAATTTGAGTAAAATAGGGCTAAACTGGTTTACACACAAAATAAATTAGAGAAAAAGTTACTTGACAATTACTTACAGATATAATGTCATTGATGTTTTACATTGTATTTTCATTGTCATTGTATTTTTACATTATGTCATACCAAGAAATTTGACAAAACCGGGTTAACGAGTTTCTCACTTTCTAGCTAATTTAAAGTGCTAGTGAAGCAGGTCGGGGCAGCCAGTCTTCGAAAAGAGTCAAGATCAAATGTACCTAAAAAGCGTATAATGAACACAGCATCAAATTAAAATTGATCTAATCCTATGTGGCGGATGGTTTTTAAGAGAATTAAATTGTAACCAGCCCTAGTCTATATAAAGAAACGTCAAAGTAGAGAAAATATCTTGAAAGAAAAGACAATTTAATTGTCATAAATGACTGTCTACATTGATTATATTACAAGAGAATTTATTAAGAATAGTCTTATCCCGGAAATACTCCATCTTAACTTATTTCCATACTCAGACATCAAGCTATTACTCTTCAAGCCTCATGAATACGATATTAGACAAGAAATGAATGAAAGCATCAACGACATTGATCAACAGTCCGAAAATTCTCAGTTCTACATTAGAAATATATCATGTCAAAAAAGCCACTCTACCGTTTTTTTTTTGGATTGTCATTTATATAAGATTATATTACTGTGTAATGTTAGGATCACAATACAAGCTTTATCCGGTTTCCCCTGCAAGTGATGTTGGTTAGAGGTGCTGACGTGGAACAAACGTCGTTCGAAAGTAGAAAGTAGCAGAAAGTAGAATCAGACTAATAATGATACAACTGTTATCAGTATTATGAAGTTTTCAAAGAGAACTATAATTTGTCTGATATCTATTCTAGTATGTTTTTCTATTAACCACTCCGAATAGCTCTGGCTTGATATCCGATATAGTAGAATAATTTCCTTTTCATTTGACACAAACTCGGAAGCTTAATGATGCTTCATTTTATACTTTTAATTTCCCTTGTTCCAAAATAACTCGTGAATATGGACACTTTTATACAGGAATATGAATGGAAACTTGTGACAAACCTTCTGAAATCAAAAGGAATGTAAGTTAAACGCTAGTGTTGAAGTCATGTTTGTGTTTTAGCGAGTCATTTTGCACCTTTTATACCAGGAATCGGAAAATATCTTAATCTTATAATATTCCTGAGATATAAATTATCTTGACGAGTTGTAATACAACGTCCCTTGATGATCGAAGATGATTCAAACTGTTGCAATGTTACATGAGAGTGCAATTTATTATTATATACCGATTCGAAAGTAAAACCCTAATTGACTAATGTTATCGTTTAAAGGTAGGTTTACATAGACAGCCTTTTTCTTTTGACCTTGAAAGTAAAACATGTTCTGCAAATTTCAACCCCCACCCTATTCATCCAAATTCGAAAATTCAAAATTTTGTTGAGGTCGCCACTCACCATGTGGTTCTAGCAAATGAGGGTGGTTTGGTGTGAGTTTTTCTTTATGGATAAATATGGTTGATGATAAGGAAATGAGCCTGCATGGTATGGGGGAAAGTGATGATATCCTTGCCTTCATTTTTTCGGTTTCTCCTGTCATCTCAACAAGATAACTTACAGCATCTATAACCGTTGAGGTCATTTGATACAGTGATTTCTCCAAAATTGACACTATATCCCACCATAATATCTAACACCCCATTTAATCAGATTTTGATAAAAAAAAGTTTTCTGTGTAAACCTGCCTTTACGGTTTACTGCTAAGTAATGCTATTGATGTTTGTCGTTTTAAAATCCATTTTGATAGAAGCTTTTATTATTAAATTTCATTATTGGAAACAAATCACAGATTACTCAATTCATTGGATTTATTTACCATTTTCAATTCAAATAGCCAGCTCATTTTCATTTATCAAGGGTCTGTTTATCAAGGGTCTGTAAATATATACCTTTCAGCTCAATACCAGTTATCAGTATCACTTTGCAAATGATAAAAATCTGACGTTCAGTTCGTCTGCGTCTCGAGATCGTGGAAATTTCAAGTTTTCAATAACCTGATCCTCTCTTATACCAATTCAATGTTTGACACGCATCAATACGGTGTAACAATGAAAGTCTACTGTAAATAGTGTTGAATAGATTCATTTAACTAAAGAGTAAATTGAAAAATCAACAAACCAGTATTACTGGTTTTTATTGGAACATAAATAAATCAGTGAATTGAGTGTGTTACTGCAATAAGATTCAAGTAAGTGAAATCTTCCATGTATGTTCCGAAAAAATTAACTTCTGGACTTGCTTATTCAAGTTTATCATTGGTTATTCTAGTTTAGTTAATATCATTGGTTGGTCTAGTTTAGTTAATATCATTGGTTGGTCTAGTTTAGTTAATATCATTTGTTAGTCTAGTTTAGTTAATATCATTGGTTATTTAAATTTAGTTAATATCAATGGTTAGTCTAGTTTAATTAATATCATTGGTTATTTAAATTTAGTTAATATCATTGGTTAGTCTAGTTTAGTTAATATCATTGATTAGTCTAGTTTAGTTAATATCATTGGTTAGTCTAGTTTAGTTAATATCAATGGTTAGTCTAGTTTAGTTTATATCATTGGTTAGTCTTGTTTAGTTAATATCATTGGTTATTCTAGTTTAGTTAATATCATTGGTTAGTCTAGTTTAGTTAATATCAGTGGTTATTCTAGTTTAGTTAATATCATTGGTTAGTCTAGTTTAGTTAATATCATTGGTTAGTCTAGTTTAGTTAATATCAGTGGTTATTCAAGCTTAGTTAATATCATTGGTTAGTCTAGTTTAGTTAATATCAGTGGTTATTCAAGTTTAGTTAATATCATTGGTTAGTTTAGTTTAGTTATTCTCATATTTTTGTTCATGTTTGGTTATTCTCATTGTTTGGGTATTCTCAATGTTTAGTATTTAGTTATTCTCATTGTTTGGTCAGGTTTGGTTACTCTCATTTCATGTTTGGTTATTCTCATTGTTTGGTGATGATTGGTTATGTTTGGTTATTCGCATTGTCTGGTCAAATTTGGTCATTCTCATTTTTTGATCAAGTGTGGTTATCCTCATTGTTTGGACAAATTAGGTTGTTCTCATTGTTTGATCAAGTTTAGTTATTTTCTTTATATGGTCAAGGTTTGGACTTGATAATTCTTTGGTTAGTCGTTTAGTTTTGAAATTGGTTATTCGTAACTTTTAGTCAAGTTTTTGACTTGGATATTCACAACGTTTGGTCAGGTTTTTGAGTTGGTTATTCACATGGTTTAGTTCAGTTTTTGAGTTGGTTATTCACAGCGTTTTGACAAGTTTTGAACATAGTTCTTGACATCGTTTGTCAAGTTTTTGACATGGCTATATATTCACAGCGTTTTGTCAAGTGTTTGACTTGGTTCTCCACATTCACATTGTTAAGTTCAATTTTTGACATGGCTATTCACATCGTTTAGTCAAGTTTTTGACTTGGTTATCAACAGCGTTTAGTACAGTTTTTGACTTGGTTATTCACATCGTTAAGTTCAGTTTTTGACATGGTTATTCACATCGTTTAGTCAAGTTTTTGACATGGATATTCAAAGCGTTTTGTAAAGTTTTTCACATCGTTTAATCAAGTTTTTGACATTGTTATTCACAGTGTTTTGCCAAGTTTTCACATTGTTTAGTTTTTTACTTGATTCTACAAATGATTCTTCACAGCGTTTGTCTAGTTTCCCCAATTATGATTATTATTTTCTCATAGTTAAGAAAAGTTTTGGCTTTGCTATCTTCAGCGTTTGTTCTAGGTTAGTTTTGGCAATTCTCATATCATCACCCGGTCATGTTTTGGACTTTTGGTCTGTTATTGTTATCGTTTTCTTTATCACATTGGGGCTTATCTTCACCTACCTTTTCGATATACAACGCGGTTACGATTTTAGAAAATGATTTTCAAAAAAATGTAAACATTATTGAGATAACTGATGAAGATGTCTTGAATCAATTAGTCCTCTTCAATACCTTTTGACGTGTAAACGTAAGAAAATGAAATATATAAGTCAAAGGAATAAATCGGAAATTACTAATTAATAAATAAAATCAGTCTTATTTAAACATTCTCAAAAAATGTTCAGTTACTTTACTGAAAACTATTTCAACATTCAACATATTTGAGAAATATTTTTTAAATCAGTTTTATTTACCAAACATGTAACTATTATTCCATATATTCTGTGTTTTTTTGAGTAAATTGAGTTGGTAGAGTAATTACTGTAAGATGTTGTGTTAAAACAAGAGACTATTTCTTTTTACAATAATGTTGTTTATAGTTAAAAGAAATATTACGCTTAAACTTACAAATCACCTGATGCTACTCTATGATAGAGATAGTCAAGTTCGATATACGTTGAGACTTGGTATTTGAAGTGTCCGAGATCTTCAGTCTGAGCTCGTGTAATATAAAAGTTAATTGATTCAATATAAAAACAAATCAATTATCACTGTCTGATTACAGTTGTTAATATTTTGTCAGAAGATCCGTTAGAAGCTGACATTAATGTTCTATTTCCTTCTGCCTCGGCCTCAATGCCAGGAATATTCTACTGGAAATTAGTCTAATACTTCACCAACATTGACAGCTTTGAACTTTCTTACATTAGTTGATAAGATTTTTATTGGAATGAAGCTTTTGGTTTTGTCTGTAAAACTTGTGATTTGAACCACAGGACACAATATTCCAATAATTTAAAAAAAAATATCGTTAAACAGAGAATCTCTGCAGGAAACATCTATATTTACGTGATCTGTATTCGAAATGATGGAAAAAACGCAGATGTTTAAGATTGTAAAAATGAACATTAAGTACTGCTAAATAATTTATTGATGGTTTTATAGGTTTTTAAAGTTCAGTATTGAATATTGAATAATTATTAAACGCCTATTATTATTGTATAATCGACTGTTCCACATAAAATAAGCTACTGACTGGGAATTTGGAATAAAAGATAAAGGAATCGATTGGAACTTGTTTGTAGTGTTGTGACAGAACTATTTTATATCCGTCAACGAATCTGTCAAGTTGCGATCGTGTTCCCATTCTGTGATTGTGCCACATACAGAGTCATGCCTTTGGATTTCATTCGATTGGAAATGAGTGTAAAATTATCTTTGTGCTCTTAGTTATTTAAAGTTTCTGACTTTCTGTGTTAAAAAAAAAAAAACAAAACAAAAGAAAACGCCTCAAACACTTTGTCAACATCTTATCTACTAAGAGTCTAAATAAACTAAATTTGCAGTAGTGTAACAAATATGTTCTGTACATGATTTTACAAGCAGTATTTGTCACTTGATGATTGTATTTATTACAATCTGATACAATCTGATATTAGTTCTGCATGGATGGTGAATCGAGAAGCTTACTATCAGATTCATGTGTAATTCTCAACTTTACAAATAACACATATCTTGTCGTGATTGAGATGTTGCCGAGTGTCTATTCATTAACAAGTACGCTATAAAAAATATGTTCTTTAATGAAATCAATGCCTGACACAATCCAGTAGTTTCTCTTACAAATATGTTTGAATAATAACTATCCTTTAATACTTTATTTCTCAAGACAGAGACAAGACAACGGGACTGTCAGATTAGGATTATTATATCATCTACACTTATAGCCACGGACACATTTCACTACTACATCAATGATTGTGTTGGCTTTATAAATTTGTTTTGTGGTTTGTGTCTTGGATAATATGTCTGTTGTCTTCTGATTACATCTGCTCACTTTGTACTTTGACTATAAACATATTATGTGGCAGATGCTATTCTTCCAAATAAGCTCACACATCCCTGTAGACACAGTATGTCTTATTTAGCAGAGATGTAAAATTAGAGATATCTTGAAACCTGATCAAGATTAACTACACAGGATTATTTCTCGAACAAAGTAAACGTCAGAAACCGCCAATAGTAATTATATTTTTGAACAGGCTTTTTATGTGAACACAGTGTTTTTGCATCTGAGACAATTGAAATATACAGATTGATCTGGGAATATTAGATAAACCACGCAGAACTTGCTTCTGATCAAGTAACACATCTGGACACGCCGATAGTATTTTAACAGAAAGATCAAGTTATTGATTACGGAGAGGGGAATGCCAAAGTCCTGTACTCTCATATAAAAACAAAACCGAGAACCTATTTGTGCAGTAGCCGATTTGAATAAAATTGACAAAATGTTCCACCTTCTTCATGAATTGGTTTTTAAGAACATGCTTACCAATATAACTATCAAGAATTGGCCAGAGAATCAAACCACGTACCCGCTCTACAACACGTCATATCCGAATATTGAAGGTCGTGACAATTATGAGCAGGTATGTCATATTATGGATTTTAAATATTTTAAAACTGTTTTTGATGCCAGCCTGGCGCCAAAACTCGTACCACATCAATAGGTTGTTTGAAGCAAGATCATACGTTTTCTGAAACTGATTTTAAGAAGTATTAATCGTTGACGATATTCACAAAGAACTGCACCTAAAAGCCACAGTACTGTGACACAAAAGTGGTAATTTGAAGGTTTCACTACGTTTTCTTATCAAGATATCGACTCAAGTCTTTAAACATTTGTAGTCGGGAGTCCTAAAGACGTTATAATGTAGATTGCCTCCCTTGCGCTTGTCTAATCGTCCCTATCCACCTTCTCAATTCAAATAACAAAAATGGTTCAGTAATCATGAACAACGCTGCTCACCAATCTTCGGTTTTATCTTGGAATGTGTCACCATGGAATAGGTCCAACACAATAGCTAACTGATGACCATACATGCATTTAGCGTTTCGTCTCCGACCACAGTAAGCGCAGAGCTAAACTTTTGTCTGTCATTTCATATCAATTGCATATCATAAGAAAATTTTACAAATGTAAAGTTTGGTGACTTTACTTTGTTACTTGCATACAAAAAATATTGCCAAATCAGATCCTGTCAACACTGTGATCAGACCATTCACTGGGTAGTTTTTACGAGACAATAACCAGACTCATGTGCTACAGTCTCAATTTGGTAAATTTTCAAAATCGACAGAGAGGCAAAAATTTTACCCTTGTCTTGTAAGCCCAATCAAGAGCCAAAAGTAAATAATTTCACGTTTGAATAATTAAATATCTTCAGATTGTTGAATAAGTATTTATAGACATGGTACCTTTGTTCTTACACCACATTGTATTTTTCATTAACTCCATAAGATTTATTTTATAGATATTGGATGAATTCCAAGAAGACAGTGTACATTCAGATGGGGTCAAAGTTATCTGTCTCCTGATTCTATATATACCAATATTTCTACTAGCTGTATTGGGCAACTCCTCTGTACTTATGATAATACTCTGGCATCCACCGTTAAGAACGATAACTAATCTATTTCTGGTGAATTTAGCCATGGCTGACTTTTCAGGTTAGCATACTTTTAAAAATTTATATATTTTCATGTTTAACATCGTTTGCTTTGAACATATTCCCTTTCAAACACATTAGATAAAATTATTACACACATTCAGACTCTAATAAAAGTATTTTCACAAAACCTTCTACTTACGATATATTACGACTCTTTTTGTAGAAAATAACAAAAAATCTTTTGCATTATTGAGCCCTGGGATGTCTTATCTCATTTAACACTGCGAGATAAATGTTTTGTTGGGATGAGTACAGCACATATTTGCATAGTTTATAATATTTATTGTATACAAAGAAAATTCGTACAAAATTCAATCAGCTCTGTATTTAACCATATTCAGACAAGTATAATTATTAAAGTCCTACACAGTAAATGGTAAGCTAACATGTTGAATATAATCTTTCTTACTTTGTTATTGCCGGTCTTATGTCTCACCTGGTTAGAAGCATTATTACAGGATTTAGGTCTAAATATTAATAGGACAATTTTGTGTTTTTAATCGTTGACACCAAATCTTCTTACACAACGGATCTTCGATCTCATATCTGGTCTGAGTCTCAGGAGTCTTTAGTAGTTTTCACCGTTATATTTTCGTGAAATTCTCGTCAGAGTAGAATATTTCTCTAACAATCACTATGAATATAATTGAGCAATTGATCTTCATTGTACGGCATTCTCTAACCGGTTTTACCGAAGAGTGCTCCGAGGAGGCATGCTCTATTGTTTTTAAAGAATTGTAGAAATGTGGATATACTAAACGGTTCCTTCGAAAGATGAAGAATTTAACGATTTGTGAAATGAAAGCCAAGTTAGATGTCTCTACCACCATCGACCTCTCTGCAAATACCACACCCTGTTTCAAAACTTCGTCTGCCCTTTTTTTAATTCAACTCGTCTTTTCACGAACACCTCAAATAATGCCAAATTTCCAATAACAGAAAACCTTTCGTGTGACAGCAGCAATGTTATATACCTTATATCATTTATTCTGTCTTAAACAATATATTGGTGAAACAAAAAACAAATTAAGAAAACGATTCGATGTTCATAGATTCGATATAAATCATAATTTTGACAAATCTGTTGCTAAACAGTTTAACCATTCAGATCACACTATAAATAATGTCCATACCAATTACATGTATCAAGGAACTGTACAGGGAACTCCAACAAAAATTCCCTAATATATTTCAAAAAGATTTAGTTATTGCTTTTAAATGCAATACGAATCTTTATGATATTTTAGTCCTTGGTAGACTTAAACCCATAGCTCCATTGAACTTTAATATCAATATTTGTCATCATATATATATATTTGTTTTTTTATATACAGAGTATTGGTTCCTCTCCATTTTAATTCAATACTCTCTCTTTAGTTCATAGGTTGTTGGTTACAGAAACAGAAAACGACAAACTTTATTCACATTAATATATATACTCTATTATTTTAGAATCATTCAATTTATAATAAGTATTACTTTATAATTTAATTTCACGTTGATGAAGCTGAATTTTCACTTCGGCCTGTGCTTTCGTAACTTCAATTATATGTTGTTGTTACAGCGCTGTTCATATACTTTCCTGCAAGGTTTCTCAACTAGACATTCCTTTCGACCAGTTCAGAGTATATTGCTCTATCTAACATTGCGGATTCAGCATACAAGGTTTTATGTTACATATCCCCCTGACGCACGGAGAAAATCTTCTTTGTTTTGTATCTGAGGTGTGAGAACTAAAAAAATGCTTTTGATAAAAAATTGGTAGGGTAGGATTTGGTGGATATTCTCCACCTGGAGTAACGACCATTTTCATTTTATTGATTTACCGTAAATATAAGAAGACGATTTTAACAACGTGAAGGATTTGATATGTTATGCGAGACAACCTATAATAAAATACACGAGATTTTCTCGACGTGAAGACACGGAAACAAATACTGTCAAACTTCAGCATTTTGAAATAGGTCAGTTGTCTGAACATCGCATAGATTACCACATGTTTAGGGTTGGTTTTAATATTTCTATATCGATCTACAATAATTATTGCATCAACAATATTTTAACAACGAAAAAATTTTGTCGTGAGATTTTAGCAAACGACAATTATAAACATACTTGAAGAAACACAATAGAATGTAAAATCTTAATTCTGGAACATTCCCCAAGGATTGTGACCATTGTTGGCTCTCACTGACATCGGCAGACAGCGTTTAATACATGTTATCGATTTATACACTGTAAATTATATATTATGTACGTTAAATATCTCATGGACAATTGACAACATACGAGACGAGGAACGATGCTCTAATAACAAGTGGAGTTTGATTATTGTCAAAGTCGTTACCTCATTCAAATGTATACTACCTCTAAGGATGACAAATATTTAAACTTGGCCTCAATGAGTCTTTGAGTCTAGTGGACTTACTTGATGTCAAAAATATACGACAGAACCCCACTATAATCCAATAAATCCATAAAACTGAGTACTAATCCACCAGAAGTATGCTTAAAAGCAATTGCTTAGTTAAATGGAAATATATCGTCTTATATAGAAATCCTATTCTTTTGCACCTAATAATTCCAACTGATGATTATAAAATCTTGTTGACCATGTTTGAGACATTGTGCATTCAGGCACAAATTTTGGAGAAAAGTATAAAAATCATATTTCAAAATTGTTAGAAATTAAGTGAGGAAGCAACTGGGGCTACCAACTATTTTTCCTCATTGTACCCCAGCGATACATTTAAAGAATGCATTGATCTTTCCCGGATTATTCATTTACTGTTGGATCGATCGAATAATATCCTAAATCAAAATGAGAGAAAAATAACCTTTCTGAAGGTATAAAGATGAAATTAAGTTTGAGTTGCGGGTTTATCACGATCTGTGCACATCTCACTCATAGGTTTTATATCATTAACAAACTGCATTTGCCTTTGTACAGTATCAGAAACATGAGATTATGACTGAATATGTTTATATAATTTACAGAAATAGATTACAGTGCTGTCTTTTGTATAAGGCAACTGTCAACATACACTAAGATGGTTCGACTTGGTGTCGCTATCTCGTTTATAGGAGCCCTGCAGTTTAACTTCCTTAGCAAAAAGCCTTTAATGCTTAATACATTTAACGTAGTGCTAAGCTTTTTAATCGACATTCAAATCTTGAATTATATATCAACTCATCTGTTACTTGATATTTGTGTACATGATATGGTTGTATCTTTAATCTGTTCTCTGATATCACCAATGTTTGAATATCGTATTGTTTTGTGTTGAAGATTACAGTTTTGAGATTCAAATATCACAAAATTAGAACCACAATGTCATTCAAGTCACAGTAATCATTGTCTGATAACAGTTAAAGTTTCGGTGTTGGCTAATTTATCATTCTCCAGGGAAAAATTTACATTGAAGTAAACAGTTCTTCCGCGTGTTGATTTCATCATTAAGTTTTAAATAGCCTTAGATTTATCTTGGATACTTTACAAATGAATCGCCTATGTCTGATGACCTATCAAAAACTTATAATTTGAAATTCATTCTAGAATCAGTAACGATCAACTGACTATTTTTATTTAATAAAAAGAGACTCAGGGGTTTGCCGTAGACTATCGTAAATGTCATAAGCAGCTATGACATTCAATTGAATAATTGCTATTGTGTAAGCATGCATATTTGCAAATGTATTGAGAGATCACGAAACAATATTTTCTATGAAATTTTGTGGATTGGGGAAAATACACTTTTAAAGGATTACACAAATCGATAAAATTGGAGAAAATCAATAATACAATAAAGACTACGTTATCTGCTGGTTGATAAATATTATCAGCACATATGGTTAAGTTATTGGATGTTTATAACTTAGTTATATTTTAGCCCAGAGCAATGAGGCTGTTGATCACTTCACGTGCAATCAAGCAAATATATTGATACACCAAAAAGAATATTCAAATGTTCCAAAACGCTAGTTGTAATCCTACAATGCCATCACGTACGTTCTAACAACGGACTTAAACAGAACTATATCTGTATTGGATTGAAGCAAAACTCTTCGTATTTATCATATTAATTAGAGTTGAAATGACACGCGCTTACAGGAGACTAATTAATGAAAATAGACTCAAAGAAGAAGTCATACAGTTCAGAAAATGGCAGCGATTCCTAAATTATCGGACATCCTAAATGATGGCGTCATTGAATCGATCTGTTATTAATCGAGAAAGACTTTCCATTGGAACTGTGACGTCAAGAGTATACCTTGTTTAGTTTTCTGTTCATGTGTATGGAAAGGTTAACAAATCTAATCAGATCGTAGAAAGAAAATCTCTGGAATATTCTGTGCTTTTTAATGAACGACGTGGTCAATACAGTCTCACCAGCAGTTACTGCAGGAATCATCTCTCATACAGAAGCATCATTAACTTTCACAACGGGCGAGGTCAGAGTCCGTCCATCTTTTTCATATGAACTTCTTATTACAGTAATGGTGATATTGAACCATATTCTTCTTACAAATTGATATCAACTTAGTTCAGAAGAAAGTTGTGTTCTGGTAGTATTTTGTTGCTAGACGGTGAATTGTCTAATCCTTTGTGATGTATTTGACTGATAACTTATTCTATTGGACTCAATTGCATTATTACCACATCGTCGTGAGTGATTTATTTTAGACTTTACAACACGTTTTTTAGATTGAAAAAATGATATTTACTATTGACGTCAATAAGGACAAAATCTCAAGAGTTTAAATGTGTGTACAGTTATATTTTATCGAGTATATACCTTCGTTTTTTTTCAATCATACAGTTAATGGAACTTTTTACTCCAAATCATCAATTCCGGATAACAAAAATTATTATTCGCAATTGACTGTAATAATTGGTACAAAGAAAGTTGACATGTAATAGGCACACACCTATCAACTTAGAAATGAACCATAAGCTGAAAAAATAAAGGTTTGTCAAAGTATAGGGGTGGATTATTGAAAATGTTCTATAATGGAAAAGGAGTATAGTTTACCACCTGGAAATAAAACCATGATCGATACAAGATTATTGCATTACCTCAATAACACACAGATCCTCAGAGAGATGATCCTCGAGATCTACGGCAGCTCAGACGTACTAACAATTGTGTTGATAGTGCTATATGTAATAGTATTTCTTATTGGAGTAACAGGCAACGCATGTATGGTGCTAGTTGTTGCAACTTCAACTCGACTCAGAAATGTTACAAATTTGTATTTGTCAAATATGGCAGTAGCGGATTTTGCAGGTAAGTAAGTCACCAATTTGTGTAGAAGTGCTCGATGTACATTTAATGGTGTTTCCATAGAAATAGAATAAAAATTCCGAAAGGTAAAAAATGGTAACAAATAGACCAGATAAGTGTAAAGTAAGAGGCTAGCTTCCGATACGTTCAAAGTTTTTTAGAACAACTTTATCTATTTACCTGGCACCTGAGAGATTTAGTTTGATTATACTAGAGGATATTATACCCCACTATTAAATAGTATGATATATAGACATATTACCCTTGTAGTTTCTATTTTAAAGGCACATCAAGTGATATCGGCAAATATTTGGCTAGAACGGATAGAATATCCATCATAAGCATGGTTTTAAGTTGATAATCTAAATATGAGAAAAAAAATTAAACTCACATACAAAAATAGGATATCGGATATTTGAGATAAAAATGTTCTATGGTTAGAGCAATGAGATTGTTTTTACTTTCCTTCTTTAACTTTATCATTGGGTCTTGTATTACCTTAGTCCAAAGAAAATAATGATTTCTCCTGGAAGAACTTCTATATTAATTCAAAACCAGAATTATGCAAATCCAGAAGACGGTGCTCTATAGACAATAAGCCCCATTTGCCATGGTTTTACCTAACAGAATTGTATCAAAGATTACTTTACTGAAGGCCGTTGCTGAACTTCTTTTAAGGCATTTATAAGTAACGAAGTTACCGTTAACGAACTGCTAAAAGCATCTAGTTACTAAGAGCGTTATACAGATCATCTTATAAAAGGACATTATCACATCTGAGCTTTCGAATCAGGTTAACAAGATTATGAAGTGCTTCGTTCTGGTGTTGATTAAAACCTCATTTAATGGAGAGAAAATGAATCAAATTATGCCAACCATCATATTTCAAAGATAGTTCATGTAAGAAACCCAGAGAAACCAGTAAGGCGTTTCTCTGTTTTTAAGTAGGCTACAAGTCTCTTCAGATGAATTACTCTAATCTTTCTCTTTAAGAAAGGAAAACTGAAGCATATTTACATTATCAATATGGTCATTCTTTTGATGAATTCTTATATTTGATTAACTTAATCATAGGTTCATAGAAAGCACGTATGCTTTTATTTAAAGCTAAATTTATTCTGAATAAGCTTAATCTGAATATAGTAAAGGACCATAAGAAGTTCCAGTTATATTCTTTAGGTGTGTGTATTTATCTTAGTGGATGAGGATTGGTCATGTTTTTATTCTTTAATAATGTCATCATATAAACATTATAATACACTTAGGATATCTAGGTAGTGTCATATTCTGCCACTGTCATTTTACGCCAATTCACACAAAATAATTGCCAATTCGATTGTAAGATGTAGAACAGTTTCGTAATATGAACTGAATACTTCCCGCTTAAATTTCTTGCTTTGAAATGTCTCAAATGGCTTCACCGGAAACGTTACATCAAACTCACATCATTCTTGTTTGTAAGTTAAGTAAAACATAAGAAGTAATATAATTTCTATCTACAGATAGAATAGGTAGTCAATAGAATATTATCAGTGTAGTGTTCCAGAAATGGCGTTTTGTCAGATGAAATGATATTGATGATAATAATGTTAATTGGCGAATCAAATATCATTTGCAGAGCGTTTCCAGTCCTATGCATATAAAGTAATTCTCATGATGATAACATTATATTGGTGGAAAACAAGGAAAATTAGACTATTTTCTCTTCCATCAGCGTGTATGATTACTCTCACCTTTTAACCCGAATGGAATATGAATTGGCATCCTAATTGTAGTTTTATGCTTGACGAAGTCTAAGACTGACAGGTAATTGCTGGTTTATTAGAATAATAGTGCGAGATGTCAATAAGATTTTACAACTTCCATGATTTGTTTCAGTTCCTCTTTTATATTGGTGTACCGCTACTATACTTGCTTCGCGAATACGTGACGGTAATGATAATACAGTTTGAACTGTCGATAAATTTCATTTATTATTTAATTGTTTAACACGCAAATATATTGGAGGTTCATTTTTTCAAATTAGTATATAATTATATATTATACATAATACAGGAGTTTTTGCCTTTTGTTTAATTTCTATAATAGTACAATAATATTACCTGTCTTACTTTGGACTATTTGCATTTATTTATTTGAATTAGCTTCAGATCCACAGGCATCTGTTTCTATCAATAGTCCACTCTCATTATAATAGTATATATGAGAATTGGCTATCGCTTGTCACGACCATTTCCGCTTCAGACGATTTTTCTACCATTTATCGTAATGAAACATAATCCCAACCTTATATGAATCGTTTCATTGAATATTTTCCCTTCACACAAGACCTACTTTATATCTCCCTCAGTGTTCCTCTTCATACTAATCTAACTATTGTTCAATATAAATAAGAGAGAGAGTCGACTATTTATAGAAACAGATGCCTGTGTTCGGATCAGTTTGACACTATACTTTCCCTGTCATATATTCAAACTTAGTGACATTTACATATTTCATTCATCGGGATTTAATACAACCTGATTAAAACGCAGATCGTTGGAGTCACATAAAAAAAACATCTACGTATCTTTTTGGTTTTCTGATATTTTCAGTCTCTATTAGAAATGTAACTGTAATTTAATTTTATTAGATTGACATAGACAAAGCTGATGATCATCTTACCTGCTAGATGATACCAAAGCCTCTGTTAATTTCAGTACAAATAATATCCTGCCAGTTTAGGGAGATTGTGTTCCTGATATGAAAAAGTCCATGATATTTGGCTTAAAATATTCCTGGATATTATAATACAATCTAATTAGGCTATCGTTTATTAAATTTTTCCTTTTTCATCTTTGAAAAGTCGGTGTTTTAGTGCATGATTTGAATGAAGAAACGTTCTGTGTATATGCAGCTTACATTCATCATACTATCGCTGAAATTGGAATAGATTTTTCCACTTATGTGTATAGAAATGATCTCTGGCTATAAATGTCTTGTAAGAACGAAGTTAATGTATTGGATGTCTGTAAATGTTGACTTTGTAACAATGTAATTTCAATTTCTTCTTCTAATATTCTTACTTAATTTTGTAAAGAGAACATTACTATCTTAATTATAAAAAATGTATCCGATAATAATTTACTGACCAACTTTTTTATCGTTTTGTTTTCACGTAAGGAATGTTTTACTGTCCGAGCCTTTCGGCTAATTTACAAGATACAAGAAACGGGAACAAATGACATGCACAGACCAATATTTTTTTATATGACGTGAAATGGTATCATATTAGTTCAATTTGAACAGGAATTTCAGGCTTGCGTATAGAAAAAATTCCTTTAAGCGTTACCTGTGAGAATGAATTCTGCTCGTATGCGCACCTGGATTTGAATTAGAATCTTACAATAACAGGCCGAGAGTATAGTATGTTCTTTACAGAATTCTAGTTACTCTAATTCTCCAAGAAGAAGCATAATTAAGGATTATGGTCAATGGTGTAGTATAAGAAGAAACATTATTATCTCATAATGTCTGTAACCTCTGTTTTTATCTGTTTTTATTATTCCAGAGCTTAGTTGGAGACTTTATTCCACAGGGAATTAAAATCAATATCTTTAAACCTGGTTGTTTTGATTCATATTATTATTATCTTTCCTGCTATTATTGATCAAAAGTTGCCATCCTTGCTACTACCGTAATATGACTAATTAGTGCTCAACAACATAATAAAAATATTTGTCGAGGTCATTACCTAGCTCATCTTAAGTCCATTTACCAGGATTTATTTCAGAGGCATTGTTCTGACAGTCATCTATACGTGGCCTCAGGACACAGTCCTAACATTTCTGTTAGATGAAGACTGATTTGACATAAGGCATCTTACCACATCTTAGGCTCGTTTTACCTGAATACACATACTATAAAATGTAGAATTGGTATCTACCATTATTTTATTATGTAAAAATGTGATCGGGAATCCTGTTGCTTCCCATGCAAGACGAATTGTAACAATCAATCATGAGGATTCGTCAGTTAGAAAGCCTCTAGTGCATAATGACAATGTATGCCAGAACTTGTGGCTAATATAGTCGTCACAAGTCCACTGTGTCTTTGCTAGTGAACACATAGTGAACAATTATTATAAAGCCGGTTTTGTTGATTTCATTGATATGTAGGAATTAATTTGTTTCAGTTCCTCTTTTATATTGGTGTACCGCTAGTACTGGCCTCGCGAATACGTGACGGTAATGATAATACAGTTTGAACTGTCGATAAATTTCATTATATAATTATATATTATACATAATACAGGAGTTTTTGCCTTTTGTTTAATTTCTATAATAGTACAATAATATTACCTGTCTTACTTTGGACTATTTGCATTTATTTATTTACAGGGAATCGAACAAGATAATTTTTTCATAAACAGTATTTGAGTTTTTGCCTTTTACTTAGTGTAAACGCATCAAAATCACGTTTCTCAACTGTATTGTAGCACCGTAGACTCATCAATTGCTCAGCTTTGTATAGATACCGAAGGTTATGCACAATTTGGCTTTTCTTTTCTCCCATACAAAATAGCATTATCCCAAATATCACGTTCTAGGGGCGGGTTATACTGTGTCTTTGCTAGTGATAACATACTGAGCAATTATTATAAAGCCAGTTTTGTTTATTTCATTAATATTTTTAGGAATTAACATGTAACAGTCTGGTCAATTAGTCTTGTACCATTGTTTTGAATGCTTAACATTTGTTTTTGTTGAAAAGGAAATACAACACATCATGTTCTGAATACTTATATAGCGTCATAGATTTATTGTTTTATCTATAACAAATCACTTTTCCCGCGGTTCAGAAGAGTTTTGAAGAGCTGAGAGAAAGAAGTTTATTTCGAAAGTAGATAAATGTAACGGGAGATTTTTAAACATCTGTTGCAGCTAAAAAGTCATGTCTCATGAACGTGTGAATGAAATTTTACTAGATGTGGGTTTGTCCGTATGGTGCAACGTTTCCACATATGTTGTAATGTTTATAACTATATCTTTTAAAAAAAAAACCTTATGAACACAAATTACGCACATGTTTTATTAATTAATATGTCGCTTTATGAAATCTATTATATTATATTATATGTCTGTTTACTTAAATGTTCATACGGTTTCTTTACCACATTAAATTAAAATAATGCACGATATATGACTTCTTTGTAATCTACGAGTTATTAACTCCAACTAACAAGTGCAAATGTTTTCAGAAATATATATTAGTACAACAAAGATAATGCTGCGCATCCAGATGTGTTCTAAAATGACCAGTCGGATTGCAACAATCACAATGTCAACCAGTTGACATGGTTTCAAGTTCCATCTGTTTATGTTTTGAATCGTCACCTGTTATGTACCATAAACACAACTCTCCACTTTGAATTTGTATATATGTAGCAATTCACAATTTTGATTCGGTTACATTTCATTTTGTATTTGCAGTTTGTATAGTCTGCATACCCATGGCAGTTGGTCAAGCAGTTTACAGTGTGTGGATATATGGAGAATTTATGTGTAAAGTGACAGGATTTTTACAAGGTAATGTGATGATTTCGTTTTCTACATCTATCTACAGTCCTGCTAATCGTAACGTAAGCGAAAGAATCACATCCCCATTAATCAAAGAGCTAACTAAACAATGATACTTATAGTTTTGAATTCTATGATTATAATGTGTTTCAGGTTAGGGTAACATAATGGAAATAAATGATGCACAGATATGTCATCTGAAATTCCTTCAACCAGAGCTATCAACATCACTTAATTAGAGATTTGACACACTAGTAGCAATTTCCTCGAATGTGTCTTTTAGTAACTTATTTCCTGTCAACATCATTGACGAGAACATCCTTCAAAATTCCAACCTAAATATAATACACTAATGAACTTAACTCAGTAGACGCAATGCTAAAAACAGGAAACAGGAAACGACTGAGATCAGGTCACCTAGTTCAATACTGAAAAAAACGTCAACGACCTAATTGAAAATGGGCCATGTCGAACGTCAACAACAGGCATGGAATAATAAATGCCGTGAGCGTAATCGAATTTCTTTTCACCAAACAGGAGCCACTAATTATGTAGGCATTATTAATAACATGACTAAGGTATAATTTCCGATTCCATTTTTAAACAAAAAATCGAAACTAATGTAAGACCATATTTCTTCGGTAGAAGCGGACAAACCAAACCAACTAATAATATCGAATAAATCGTTAACAATCTATCCAATCTGTTTATTCCAAGTACGCCTAAGCACAATTACATGTATAAATATCAGAGCATGCCATCGTCGCTCGAAATTTAAATGTAAAGGAGATCATCTGTCAAGATCAGATGAGAGTTAGTGAGATCTGACGACTTGGAAAACTAGCTAATATAATGAGACATAAACTAAGATGAAATAAACTCGTAATAGGCGTTAATGATATGATATTGACTCATATTATAGTAAAATATATATCATAACTAATCCATCTTTATAATATACGTCATTATTAAGACTTATTAATACCTATGATGTCAACAGGTGCTATAACAATGGGAAGCTGTACACCTGAACTGATTGATAACATCTACCAAACGACACAAAATAGACTTCTTCCAATACTAATAACGGAAACTTAATCATTGTAACATACTGAAACATTGGATGGGAGGTCCTACTGTATGGATTCTACTGCAACTCATTCGGCAACTTAGTGAACACTTATTTAAAACTTCGGACTACACACTTCAACATGATATGCTTCTCACTCCTTGAAAATCGAAAAACTTATTAATGTTCTCGACAAATTCTTTTTGCACACTGCACACTGCACACTTAGGTTGGTATTACCCATAAAGACAATAATCTCGATATTTTAAAGCAATCTTTTCTTAATCTTTTCAGGTGTCACTGTGGTGGCCAGTATTTTCACTATAGCAGTGTTAAGCTTAGACAGACTGTTGGCTATCAGGCACCCAATGATATTCAAGAGAGTTGCAAACTACAAGATGGCTGCCAGAATCATTTCAGTTATTTGGATTTTATCTTGTAGTGTGATGGCGCCATTATTAGTGTACAGAAAAACACAGACGTTACCGCTCAGTCCAAACGAAAGTTTACATTTCTGTCATGAAGATTGGCCTAGTTTAAAACATCGTCAGATATACGACAGTTGCTTGTTTGCTATAGTGTATGTTATTCCTGGTTGTATAATAGCGACCAGCTACGGTTTGATTGGTCGACAGCTATGGACAGAAGACGAAAATTTAAAACGCTCAGAATCAGAGATAAGTCGTGGAATGTCACAAAAAATAATGGTTGGACGAAAGCGTATCGCCAAAATGTTAATAGCATTAGCCATTTTATTTGCAGCTTGTTGGCTGCCTTATTATATTGTGACGTTATATTTGGATTTTGAAACGGACCAATCAGACGATTTCTTATTAGTACTACCATTCACTATATTTCTAGGCCATGCTAACAGTGCCTTGAATCCAATATTATATTTTTATACCAGTCAAAGTTTTAGAAAATATCTCTTTAAATGGATCAACTGTAATAAATCACGAAACCGAACAGATACACCGGTAAGTTGTTAAGCAAATATTAACTTCACCAAGTGTGTTACATAATGTAAAGATCCTAACGAGGCGCGATGGCAAGCTATATAAACATGCTTTTCGCTAGTCTGGAAGCACCAGTTGTCAATCTAAATTACCCAACCATTATGTCTGAGGTGCCTCAAGCTATAGTCCGTTTTAAATCTTTTTTCTCTTTTTAATTTCAGGTCAATTTGTTAATGAATTTTAAACCTGTTGATCAAACAGGGGTCACGACTCCCAGTCGACACCCAATTATAAAAAGATTAAGAGACACTTCAACCTCATCCCGCTCTAGCAGCTTAAAATTCTCCCGGTCCAGTAACACTAGTATCAAGTCCTTAAATACTCCAAACTCATCATTCAAACGAAAAGAAAATTCTAAAAAGGAGTCATTAGTCATTAGTTCGCAAAAGGAAGTTCCGGTGATTGAACTCACTACGAAGGAACAATGGGAACATGATCAAAATGTTGGCCTAGTTCAAGGCAAACATAGGAAAGCCATTATGGAATGTACTTTGAGTATTCCCACTACAATACAAGAGGAAAGTTCTCGATCCCGACCATCCAGTCCCTACCACATTCAAACAATCTCTTACGTCCAGGACGATTTGGTGAAGTCGGATAAACTAGATACAACGGCTACAATAGAAGCCACTTCTAGTGATGGTGAAAGGTTAGGTGTGTTTGTCTGAGCAGCCTTCTTAAGAGTGCAAAGAAAGAGTGCACGTTTTTTATTGCATTCGAGATAAACATTGACAGCTCATGGAAAGATATGGTAACGAGCCCTTGTACCGCCTGTTTAAAATATAACAGGATTCCCGAGTGTGACCATCGAACTTTCGACAGAGAGGTATAACGGAATCGACTACAAAACTTATGTTGGTTACCGGTGACAAACTATTAATAAGGGAAGAAGACCTATTAGGTATCTGCACATACCTTAGCAATATAACAATGTGTTCTAAACGGACGAGGTTCCTTAGTTTTAGTTCGGTTAAGCGAGGTGTTACCACATTACCAAATTTTATAGGGTGAAATGTTGAAAATACTTCGAAGTACTCATTATCATAAGGTACATAGTACACTAGACCTCTCGTGAAAATTACTGAGGTTTTTATTGTGAGCGGCCGGTTAAATCTGAACTAGCGAGAAACTAGATCTATTGCAAAAGCTCATCATCTCTACCCATTTTCATCCAGAACTCATTCTTGTTGATGTATTTACCCTGTTTTTGTTATGTGATTCTATTTTCATAATGTTCGTTCTTTAAAAAGTCACAAATAAATCTTTATTTTCGATTGTTAATGTATCTTTTGTTATATTTCAAATATTTAAGAATCAGCTGCTATTTATAAAGTTTTGTAATCCTAATTAATTTTTATTCTGCGTCTAGTTATAGCCTTGATATTACTGTAGATTTCGATGTAAGAGAAGGTTTCTGAGTTCATTTTGAAACCTTTAATTACAAGATGTGTTCTGCCATTTTGGGTTTTTGTGTAATCTGAAAGGATTGTCAAGAGGTTTTTCTAAATTTTTTATGTGTATCCGCGACACTTATAGCACCAATTTACGATATTCCAATCCAAAAGACCCCAAACTAAGTGTTTGATGATGTCACTTAGGTTCACAGTTAAGGATCCTTTCTACCAGCTGGTCCTTGGCCAAACATCTTGGCATTGATCTTTCCCGGATTATCCATACCCATTTACAGCTAGGTCGATTGGAATGAGTGAATATGACTTACTCAAGGTCATCGGACTATCACACGCCGATCGAGAATTGAACCTACAGGCGCCATTTGCTCCACGTACCAAGCAAATGAACCAACGCCCTAACCATAGAACTGTGTACTGACAGGGCCGCCAACTGACGTCTAATTCCGTTTCTATTATTATCGTAGTTTCTCGCTCTACGAATGAGTGGAAGATCGTCTTTGGTGAATGAAAAGAAAAAAAATTATTTAGAACTATGACTTTGTCGAAAATATGTCTTCTCACATGAAAATTTCTGGCTGGGAAAGAAAACGTAAAAAAATCGAAAAATAATTAGTATGAGTTATTGCCCTTGTTCTAGAAAACGCTTTCAATTTTAGCTTGCAAACACTCTAGAAAGTTCACTGTTTGACAGATTTTGCAGGTGATGATCGACGTGCAATTACATTGATAGATATTTGAACTTCTTGAAAATATTACTAATTGAATAACTTAAGAAAATTTCATTCATAACCTACCTCTGAAATGCGATCAATAAATTTGACAGTAGAGTTTACGCCATGTTGCAGAAACCGGAATTAAAGGGTGCAAGTGGAACTTGCTCTAACCGACTGTGCTATAGAACCTCACAAAAATATGCTTATATCACATAAGGCTCTTCGCAATTAGTGACGTCCTCAAACACTTAGTTTTAGAGTAATTGCATGAACCACAGACGTCTGTTCGAAAGTTGGAATGGTGCAAATTGATGCTATCAGTGTTCCCGATACACATAAAAGAAATAAAAAACAATCAATGTACAGTAGGCAATCAAAAGTATATTATCTCAGAAAAGTGGACTACAATGTACATAAGCTCTTTTGTCTACCTTCATAGTCGAAATCAAGAGCACAAAAAGTCTTGAAATATTTCATTTAAAGAATACGACTAACGTTTGATCTTGTCGCAACCATATATAAACAAAACAACAGTGGGGTATAGCAATAAGTTGATAGAAGTTTTCTCCCATTTCTTTAGTGAATACTTATTGAATACTTACCAATAAACCAAACTTAAAACGTGCATTGGCCAGTACGGGATATTAGTAACAGCCTGAAATTGATAATGGTCTGTATTCATAAGAAATATATAAGGTTAGTTCCCTTTTAATTCTAACATTTAATAATATAAAGGGATGCCGGTCTAATTAGCACTAAAACTTTTGCATTACTACATAGTCGGACTCACTTTGATTATGAGTCTTGAAAGTTTATATCTTAGAGGTATTATGCTGAAATAGCACGACCTGACCATGTGGTTGACTTAAGATCATGTTGTGTTCTCCGCATTGTGAAAATCTATCGTCATGTATTTGGGATACTTCTCCTGGATTAAGAATTCTGCAATGAATGAAAGCTCTTATTTGCCATCTTATGTTTACTTAAACCCGACAGCCTTTATTCTCAATGCAATGGTTGAGTTAATGCACATTGTCTGAAACAAGGATATCGACTCAGCGTTTTATCTATGTCTGTATCTATTCTGTGCTATTTTTCTTCTACGATCATTCGACTGATTTACCGTTGAAATGTGAAAGGTTTGAACAGAAGAATGTTTAGCTATCGTCCCAAGAGTAATTACGATATTTTAATAGAAACCTATTTAATGGTGTTAATAGAAGTAATTCCCAAATAGCTTGATGGCAACAAAGAATTATGTACAAAAACTCCATAGAGACAAGTGGTTTCTCTCACTACTTAGCGGCATTTGTTTTGCTGAGTCAAAAAGGACGATGAATAAAACTGATAGCATAAGCACAAGTCATTCTTAATAGCACGACATTGCACTACGAGCATTTGAAGACGTACTCATAATGTAGCGCATTCTTTGTTACAGCTGTTCTATGTTGCGTGTTCTTGTTTTCCGTTCCCTTTCCAATGTATTGTATAAATTATATAATCGGTATGGATAAACATAACATATCTTTAGCAGAATATCTTTAGTACAAACTCTTCGCGACGAGCAAACTTGCCACCCTAGCGAAATTGTCGAGATTTGCCATTGTTGAATAAATGTCTCGAAAAATATAACCTTAAGACAACGCCGCCTGCTAGTGGAGATCTACTGTTCATTATACAAAAGGGGACAAGAAACACAGGCATCTGTTTCTATCAATAGTCTACCCTCTCTATAATAGTATATATATGAGAAGGTGGATAACGCTCGTCACGACCATCTCCGCTTCTCAACCTCATATGAATCGTTTCATTGAATATTTCCTTTCACACAAGACCTACTTTATATCTCCCTCAGTGTTCCTCTTCATACTAATCTAACTATTGTTCAATAAAAATACTAAAAAAATTTACACCCATCGCTTAATCCTTTTTATACAACTTGATTGACTGAGTGATAGAGTGAAGGATCAATCTGAAGGCAATAATCCGCCAATAAAACTAATAGGATTGTTGCTGTATAACCCCCTTATCTAAATCTCAGACAAGTCTACTGGTGAGTTCTTCAGACTCTTGCATTGTCTCTTGTAATCCTAGACCTAATCAGATTGAATTGTAAACCTCTTACTGTCTAGGATGGTAGTTTAACCTTGAAAAATAAACCCAAGTTGACTGACAGTATATTGCTGAATTTGAATGGTTTCTTTTAGATTGGATTATTAAAAAATTTAATGATTATTTTAAATTAAAACCTCCAGGCGACAGTGGGTTGGATAGATGGTTATGGATAATATGATTTATGGTGTCTCGCCGCTGACTATCGATTCAGTTGTAAATTGAAGAAGCAAATTCTGTCTGCAGGATTCATTATTCCAAAGCTCCGTGTCAGGTATCTTGTCCTATCAGAGGATGTGTAGCAGGTTGCGAAGGCAACGAAGATGGAACTGCTGCAGCTGGTATTCATATCGTTTGTAGTTTTTGTTGGTCCAGGTTTCGTAGCCGTGATGAGCACAACTGTGCAGTACACTTTGTCAAGTCAAGCTGTCCTCTGCGTGGAGTTTTTGTTCTTTACCATTTTGTACAGTTCGTATAGATGTGGCTATAGATTTGGTCTAAGGTCTTTCTGGCCGATGGTGAGGCCAAAGAATGCGGATGAAAATCTGCCCTTCTAACATTGCATCATATTTTCAGCGGAGGCATTTAGGGCACAGTCCTCAGCAAACATCACACCATCGTAGAATTGAAGAGATATTGAGACCTTGGTCAGGTCATACACTTTTCGTGAAGTTGACGGGCAGCCAAAACGTCAATTATTCCTTCACTGCACGGAAAGCACAATGGTTCTCGGTATATGAAGCTGTTCCAGTTATGGTGCACTTGGGCAAAGATCTTTCCGGATATTTGAATGCTATCTTTCAATCAGTAACTACTAAACACAAATTAACTACGTTTGACTGTACACCGCTCCACATAGACAAACCGATTCCTCTTTACGATCAATGGATCCTAACAAATTCAACCATTGTCTAGTTTGTTTGTACTGATATGTCGTTTATGACATGTTATTCCACTTGAACAGAACAAAACTATTCTATTGTTGTGTCTGCTTTTGAAATCAAATTTAGTTTTATGTTTTGCGGATTCAAATCAAAAGACTAGAATTTATATTCTTATGTAGTGTATTACTAATGCTTCGTCTCAAATGTTCTTTTCTGAATCTGTTGAATTTGGTAGAAGAGGTATAGTGTATCGTACTAAGGTAATACATCTACTCCTTGGAGACGAAGAACTAACGAATATAAAACATAAAACACACTTTTATTTCGTTTTATTTCCTTAGAGATGTCTCACATTACAGTGCTTTTTGACGATTGTCTTCCTATATTTCTGTGAATCTGAGCAAAATCATTAGAAATCTTAAAGGTATATTATTTTCTGAATATTTTTTGCCAGGTGAAAGAGATAAATTTTTAATTTAATCAAACGTTCAGTTCTCTTTCAGTTCAACAGGACTAAAGAGTGTCTTCATTTCGTTATTAACCTTCTCACTGCAGTAATTACTGAAAATATGATTTCATTGATATCACGATAAATATCAGTAACGCCATGAAATGATTTCTCTGTGACTTTCAGATCAAACGATATTGCGTTTTATCATTTAATATACACAATAATCGAATGTCATTTGCATTATCTGTGTAGGTTATCGCATTGCATTTTTTTTCGTTGGCATATAAGGTTACTTTCTTTTTATGCGTTATGAATAATCATGAAATAATATCGTTAATTATTAATATAGTTCACTTAATTAAAACAAAAGAACAATTTCATGACTATGTAGAATTCTAAAGACAGATTTTAAAAAATAATAAAACCATCTCTTTGGGAACATCCACTAAGCAAATTCTATATATTTTAGTATATTGGTCGTATTCACTTAACACAATCTTGCATTAACACTGAAATCAAAGTACCAGAATCACAATCTAATATGCGACTTATTTTGAATGTCTGACAACAAACAAACCTGTTAAATGAAAAAAGCGACAAATATAAATGTAATGTTTTTTGTAATCCTAGTTTCGTTCTTGCAAATACGTTGCATGTAATCGCTTTAATAATAATACACTTGAAGAGTTTCCTATGACACCCCTCGTATCTGACTTTTGTCAAGACTAATTTATTTTGAATATTCGCCATGGATTAGATAAGACATAAATTGTTTGCAGGAGATCGAATTGAGTTTGATCGTTGCAATAAATGATGCTTTATATACACTCAGGTTCTTCTGTGTCAGTTTCGGGATTACTCATTATCTAATTTTCTTGTCAATTTCGTCTAGCTCACGAGTTAAGCTATAGACCTAAATGCTATAGATCTTAATAATAATACGCTTAGTAAATAACAAAATGGTTATCCATCTTGTTAAATGGCTTGCGGAACAAAGAAGTCTGATGAGAGTGTATCCCATGTGGCAACTTATACCGTCGAATGGGGACAAGAGAATAGACGATTTGTATATCGATCATTTGCATAATAAATTGCCCTGTTATGCTTTATAACAGTCTACTCTTTTATGGAATCTCTTTGTACCTTGACATGTACCTTAAGTTTTCCTCTCTACCAATTAGATTCCTTCAAACAAATTATTGCGGGAAAATGTTTAAATAAGCAGAGACAGAATTTTAGTAACAAATTTCCTTGAGTGGCATTTAGTAACTGTGGTATTTATTAAAATAATTGTTATTCATATAATTGTGCCCAGTTAGTTACAAATTTGTTTTCTGATAATTGAGTCTACAAGTTCACGGTTGAGTTTTTTGTCATATAGTGTCAATAGCTATTGCTATTATATAGTTTTCAGAAAACGAATGAAAAGAATATCTTCTATAACCTTTACAACAGAATATTCATATTTAAAATGGCATGCGAATCAATGATTCGGCAAAGCGAGTACGACTACTCGAATGAATTATGTCCCGTTCAATTTCGTCATTACCGGTAAAAAAAACCCTTGAAAATTGCTTAAAATGGACGGAAGTGTTAAAATTCTCTGAAATTTTTGTGAATACTAAGTATACGTGTTTGGAACTTTCTGTCAAGTTTCACATCAATGGATTATCTAAAAGGTGGTTAGTGCGAAACTGCAACATTTCCGGATATTTCAATGAAGACCGCCATTTGCAATCACCATCCTTTTACACCAAATGTTACGAGATTCCAGATTAGATAAACTTAATATTGACGAGAATATGGTTAGATGTGAATAATCGTACAGTTGCTTAAGTAACATGTTTATCAGATTATTTTCATCTTTTATACCATGTCTGGTCATGTAGAACGCCCACTGGTTGAATTATGATCCTGTGTGATTGGTTCTGTCTGGGTATCGTAATTTTGATAGATATGCTATATATGGACCATAATACACGGCATACGGTGACAGTAAATGTGTTATCAGAGAAAGCCTATAAAACTCCCATAAAAAGCACGAGAAGTAAAATGTCCATATACATGAACATATATTGCTAAATGATAATTATTCTCTTCATTGAAATTGTGCGATTTGATGTATAGCCCATGCCTTTATCTCTAGAACGAATACCAGTGATTATTCGTCTACTTAAAGGCATTTATTCATTAATCGCAGTATTTTATTTCCATAAATGTCTGATCCTAAATCTCTCTCTTGGCTTTGTTTTTATCTGACAGAATTAACTCTGGATCTACATTGTCACTTCTGTCTGCTATACTCTTTTCGCTTTTAAAATGCTTTATGATGATAATAGAAAAACGACGTAAATATTTCTAACACAGTTGAATTTCTGAAATAGATGAATAGAAGAGGTCGTACTTTTCTGCAACTTTTCGAAGTTTGCCAGGGAACCAAATGAGCTTTTTCTCTCTCTTTTCTGTTAGTTTTTGCTGTGCACCAAAGACGACTTTTCCAAGTCTATTTATCGGGGGTGAAAATCCAGGATTACCTTTGCGATCTGTGTTACACAGGCAACGTCGCGGGACCACAGCTCTGATTGGTGTGGCGAGTAGTAAAAATTTGTTGGAAGTACATCTATTACTAGCAAGAATACTGATGAATTTATTTTTCGTCACCAGTTAATAATTTTTAAATTGTTTCACAAATTCCGATAATGTAAAATGGTAATGTCTTATTGACAACTTATCCTTTACATGAATGTGCTAATCTGTCCGAGAGAACGTGATGTGTTCATTGGTAAAACATTATGGTCACCTAACTAACGATATTTTCTACAATGTTTTGAGTGGGAACAGGGCAATTTTGACCTTTAAAAATAGCAATTCGAAATTTCCAGAATCGTTTGGAATCTTAATGGTGCATTAAATGCCATTTAATACCAGATCACAGTAGATTAAAGTGATGAAACACATAGACGTGAATGTTAATCGGGGCCAATTAAATATCCTGGCGAGGCTTGTGGTTCCTTGTAATTCAGAATTCTTAACCTAAAAAGGCCAGGAAACCTAAATATACCAGACACTCCCAATGAATAGAAAACTAATTTCAATTTCCAAAACGTCCAATCAACCTATTGGAGGTTTATACGAGTTTCTGATTGTTACAATCTTTTGAAGTTGTTATAGAACGACCTCCGAACGAAAAGATTTTGGCCTTGGTAACTTTTAAATGAAGCAGTATTCGTAATATGAAATTTATATCAAAATATGCACCAAAGATAACAAGAAATAATTTTGATTGCACCAAATTTCTCAGTTCTTACTCTTATTATCACGAGATAATATGTCTCTTGTTTCATATAATGTACCATTTACAGATAACGACACATGGCGCAACGCTCTTTGCTTTGTAACGTCAGTCATGTTCATAACGTCACTTTTACTGACAACAGGTTCAGATGACGAAGAGTCATTGATTCCTGATAAAAACGAATGTTGAAATTTATCATCTGTGTATACTTTTAACGAGTTTCCGTCACCAGTCTTTAGATATGGTTGTCTTGGTCGCCTGACACTATTTGAACTATGAAATGACGATTTAAATGTTTTGGTTGTTGGACTCTTCTGAGATAAAGCTCCCTGGAATAGAAATAGAATTCATGGTTACTATATTTGGAAGTCAATAACTCGAAGATAATATTGTCTGTACGCAATTACGTCCAATTTCATAATTCGCAAAGGGACAAATTACACTATCGAATTTCAGAATGGTTTTCTATTTTTACTAGTACAAATGCTGTTGAGGTTCGAAAAAAGTGGGCAAATGATATGAAGCACTCAAATTTCCCTAACATTAGATGTTGTTTAGCGCTGTACGTCTTCATTCGCCTTATAAGCAGCAGAATTGAACGTAAAACACCATTTCATTTCATATTGATTATCATCTTAATGTCTCAAACTTGTTAATATACATTTTCCTTATAAGTTGTTGTGTACTAATGGTAAAAACATGGTATAATAAAGGCAATAAGACAAAGTTAAAATAACACAAAATGTATTTTTATCATTATAATAGTCGTGTGAAGTAAGTCATAATTAGTTATAAGACCTGGGTATTGTATATCATAAAATATTTACCCTAAGTAACGTGAATGGAATGGCACTAAATCGTAGTTGTTACTAAAAGTGTACTAGCCAAAATCACATGAGGAGATGATGGAACATTTACTTATCCCGAATCAAAATATCATTTGGGGTAACATGTCGCCGAATTTCGCCGCAACAGTTTTGAAAACCATTGCTTAATTGCATTTATAGAAACCTGAAACTTTTGGATTTATATTATTATCATAATTGATAGATATAATTGGAAATATCGACATTGTGGGCATATATTTTCACAGAAAACTTATCTTAGTTATACAATATTATACCAAGGAAAAACATAATTTAAACAACAGGATGATCCTGGTGTTATCATCAAGTTATCAGTGTACAAAGGTCGTTTTAAGTTTGTCTTAATATAAGTCAGTTTATCTCCTATTACTTCTTTATTCATAGAATCGAGGACATTAGGTTATTTGAATCTGGGTAGCTAAGAACTTTGTTTCATCGTTTCTTTCAGTTAATAAACGCGCATTCTTTGAAATTGGCGACGTAGAATGTACATACTTGTTCAATTTAAACAGTATTAATAACATATAGCTTTTCGTTTATTGGGAAATAGCTAAATAATTTATTCTCTTTAGGAGCCGATTTCAGCCACGAAAAGTAATTTTCAGAATCAACATCTTGGGCTTAGTTCGTCTACGTCTGTAATGCGTTCAATTTATCAGACCTCTATTACCAGACCGACGGTCACCCTAGCTTTTATTTCAAGTAATTGCACGTTATATTTCAGATTTAATATTTAAAAAGCATTCCTAAGTTATCTTATCATAAAAGTATACATTGATATACCAAGTTTCAACAAAATGTGTAGTTCTTTATCGAATACATAGGTCAACGACACTTCACAGAGTAAAGAGCCCAAATCCAATGATATTTGCATTTTATCTTGTTAGAAAACAATATCGTTGGGCGGATATAGGTGACGCTCATAAGTTTTGCCAAATATCCAAAACGATACGCAAAAACAATATGTACAGTAGACGTCGATTCCATATATTTTAACGATTGAACAACACTAAAATTTGAAACCATTCGTCTATAATACTTCTGAAAAAACTATATTCCTTACACACCCGTATCATATCTTGAAAATGTTTTACTCACTTACACAAGTTTACCGACAGATGTTCTCAATACGTATTATGAGGGCTCATGAGAATGATACAGTGCGGAATTAAAAGAAACAGTGAATTTTGAGGACAATAAACACTGTGTTGATTCTGATAATTATTAATATCATAAAAATAATTTTACCTTGCTCAGTAATTTTGAGTTTTCGCCAACCTGGAGTTTAAAACCCGAGAACATAAAGCGTTTAAGATAATGTCTAAATGTTTTGTGTAAGAAACAATACAAGATAGGGTTTGTAGCACTATGAAAATGGCCGACTAGTAACATAAAATGTACGACATTTGCTGCTTGCACATCCGGTTTGAAACTGATATATGTATTAAGAATATAGTAGGGTAACCAGCACAAAGCAAACAAAATAGCTACCGCTATACACATTTTAGCCAATCTTCTTCTACCGGACGTTATATGATTTGAACCTTCTCGAAACGAGGTTTTATTACCGGAAGTATTTAAATGTTTATCAGGAATCCAAAGTCGCTGACTCATCGTGACATAGCACACTGAAATTACTAATCCAGGACATACGTACACAATAACTAGAATAAACAAATCAAATCCTTGTCTATGGTTAGCAGTCGGCCATATTTCTATGCAGTATGTAAACTTTTCACCGGGTAAAATTTCATCCGTCACAGTTTTACGGACTAACAATATTGGTACCATGATAATTAATGATATAATCCACACAAAAAATATCAATATCCGCACTGTTTTAGTAGTTCGAAGCTGTCTGAATGTTACTGGATGTCGAATTGCTAAACAGCGATCTAAGCTCATTCCTGTTATTGTGAACGTACTGGCTGATACTGCGATCCCTGAAATAGGTACAACAACATTTCAGCTTCAACATAATTTGTCTTAGAAGTGATCAAAAATTAGCTTGTGTTTCTGCCAGTAATAAAAGCTATGCCACATCATTTCAGCTTCTGGAGGAGATCGCTACTCTGTGGTAAATAGTGGTCATTCTTCTGTGTACAATTACAATATAAAAATTAAAAACACAACAATTTGTGCAGTTCCCAAAAACGTGATGCTTTTGAAAATGTGAATATACCTTGTAAATATGGGGTGGCTCGACACAAAATATCACCATAAATCCACAGTTGGTAAACTCTTTGAGCAGCAGTCATTGGTATGCACACAACAGATACTGAAATACATCATAAAACATAATATATTTTACATTTAAAGTTCCTCGCTTATGGATCTTCATGGGAATAGATCGGACTTGAAAGTTGGTGGTAAAAACAAAACATACATCTGTGATGTAATATCGAAAACCTAATGTTCTAAATTAAATCAACTCTCCTCGCTAACTAAACTGACAGGCAAAAAAAATTTTTCACTTTAAAAATCGTTGTATAAAAAGCAATAAAGCTGGTACAGGTTTGAACCCCAGCAGCAAACATTTGCCTTAATGCAACGTTATCATGACCACAATGCAGATTATCGGCCGCAACTCTCCAAATCGTGCATGCATAAAAACGTGCAAAACGCGATTTTACGACATTGGTCCAAATGCACGATTTCGGTACAGAACAGCCATTCAGTAAGGGGAAAAAAAGTATGCCAAGACTTGCACAAGCGCAACGAGATAGAGCGAGCGGTATGGCCAATATGGGGGCTTCCCAACGACAGAAAGCTAGAACCTTCAACTGCTCCCAGACCACCATCAGCAATTTGATAATCCGGCTCCAACAGACAGGACAGATCCAAGACTGACAAAGATCGTGAAGACCGAGGGTGACAACACCGGCCGACGACCGCTACATCAGGAGGATTCATCTTCGAAACAGATGGTTGACAGCGGCGTCGACGGCAGCAACAGCACTAGGTCATGTCATCAGCAGTCGAACAGTCCTTCGAAGTCTTCGTTCAGTTGGTATAAGAGTCTATCGACCCTTCCGTAGAATGGCGTTGACCCGGCTACATCGTCAACGCAAACTACAATGGGCACGAAATGTACGCCGGTGGCAGCGACGTGACTGGGCGAGGGTGCTCTTTACAGATGAAAGTCGGTTCTGTCTGTTCAGGAACGATGGCAGGGCTCAAGTTTTTCGACGAAGGGGAGAGCGACTGGCGCCAAACTGCATCACAGAAGTTCACCCGTTTGGAGGTGGAGGCGTCATGGTATGGGATGGAACAGGATTCCTGCTGATGTTATCCGCCGCCTGACGACGTCAATGAGGAGGCGTGTGTTTGCGTGCATGTTTGCCCAAGGTAGCCAAACTCGTTATTGATGACGTTTTGCCTGACTACTGTCATGGAATAATCTTTTTATGCACTTTTACAATGAATTCTGGTTTGTGTAATTTTTAATTTTGACCCCTTGACTCTTCCTTTGTGTATTGCGGAGAATTGAGTATCGGTATTACAATGCATTTTCATTCTAATTCAAGTAAATTGATTTCTGTTTATAAATCAATCATCATATATCTCACATATGCTTTTGTCTTTGGTGTGTGGCCAAATGAAGTAGGTGAAAACTTTCCTTTGCCTGTCAGTTTAGAATAATGAGGCTTCAAATATAAAATAAAAAGTACAGAATGTATATGGCTTATCTGGTTTAAAACATCATGTTTTTAAGCTACTGTTTTGTTGGAGGAGAAAATATATTGTCAAGAGGAATTACCTTAATTAGGTATGATAAGATACGTGGCTTTACATGCGTCATAGTTCTCATTTTATAATACTGTTACATTAATCACACGTATCATTTTATTTAAACTAGCATAAAGTACATGAGAACATCAGAGTTTTAAGTCAAGATAAAAATCACAATCGCAGTATGGAACCGCAATGTGGTTGTTTTTTTTAACGGCAAATTATGATACAGATCGAAAGCCATCACTTTGGATTGTAAACGTAAACGTCCATATTGAAAAGCACATTCAAATGAGGTATTGTATTATAAAATTAAAACAGTAATTATCTGGTAAGGCTTTGTTGCCAAAGGAAAATTACATTAACCCAAATCGCAAAATGTCTGATATTAAAACTGAAATTAATAAAGTTAGCCCGGGGTGGTTTGTTCCAGACATAATAGTACTAAACTTTAAAGTCAATCAGGTCGTCAACAAGACAAAACATCGAATGAAACGCCTACGTACATATTTCAATTAAATAAATGCAATGCCTACAGCAGTTTACCGGTTTTGTCTTCATTTCTCTTCTGGGATAGAATATATAGAAGTCTTTTAATTTTCTCGTCTTGATTTAATTAAATAACTATATTTTTTTTTTTTTTTTTTTTGAATCTTCAGTCTGATCAGTCCCTTTCAGAAATAACACGCACGAACATTCGTTAAAATTGTTGTTAAGCAAACAACGCCAAAATCATTCCCTCACTAGGGGTATTTAAATACATATCTACGAGTATTAGCATTTTTTTATTCGATAACATTTAGAAAAATCTTTAAAAATAAAGTTTTAATGACGGTGTAATGATGAG
Source organism: Lottia gigantea (assembly GCF_000327385.1). NCBI lineage: Eukaryota > Metazoa > Mollusca > Gastropoda > Lottiidae > Lottia > Lottia gigantea. The sequence goes on from NW_008706746.1 coordinate 3,578,407, forward strand.
TTATTATGGAAACATTTTCATAATTGTATTTCCAATCTTGGAGTCTACATGATTTTGATGACAGCCATTATTGATTTAACATCAAAAACGAGTGGGTTGCAGAATAAGAACAGGAAGTTTGGCACCAATTTGGCTAATTATTCACTGTAATTTGTTCTTGAGAGTGATACAAAACAGACACTGAATATTGCATTGTAGAACATATAATAATAATAAAACTACTCAAGCCTTCTCCAACATGCAACATTCGATCTGATGCGCATTGAATCATCATATCCATGAGGTTGAGTAAGAAACTTAACTGAGTAATAAATTTCTGCTGAATAGGGTTGATGAAGATTGGCCACAACATGATATTAATGCAAAAAGAGCAGCGAAATTAGCCAGGACACCGACATCAGTCTCATCTTCTTCGATTTTAACTACCGATGGATCTTTAACATGCATCACATATCACTATGCAAATCTAATCAGAATGGGATTAAATAACTGCATGTAAAAAAGCGAATATATTAATTCTCATGAAGTGCAACAAACAATTAAATTTTTAGATCCCAAACAAAATAAAGCTTATTTATAACGGTACTAAAACTTGATATATTAATATTCATTGAAATATCTAAAAATTATTTATCATTTAAATTACTTTATTTCATTATTGAAGTTACAGGTAATTCAAAGAATATTAAAACATGACATAAATTACACATAAAACATAAATCAAATAGCTGAAACGTTATTTTGAAGAATCGGGGAAATTGATCGATATATGCATCATGGTATAGCTATGGCCTACTTTCCAGATTAAATGCAGAATCTACTGAGAGGTAAAAGATAGCTTGCCATGCAAGGTAATATACGCTAACAAGCTGTTATGATTTTGAATAATTATAAATATTTAGCAGTGCAGTATCAATATTACATTTTCAACCTTCAACAATATACTTACACTTTGTGGGGTAATAATGAACAATATTACCTTTTTGTCAAGTTTTGAAAGCGTTTTCAAAAACAAGGACAATAACCCATGTTAAATATTTTTCGATCCATAGGTGACTCACGTTAAGTTTCGTTACAAGTGTCAAGAATTGAGCCTTCTAGAGTGTTGACAAGCTAAAAATTGAAAGCAATTTCAAGAACAAGGGCAATAACTCATTAAATATTTTTTAATTTTTTTTTGCATGGGTTCATCCTTTGTTGAAATATTGAATATCAGTTGTTTCTTTCAAATCCTTCAAGATTTCTAGAGTGTTAACAAGCTAGAAGTTGAACGTGTTTTCAGGAAACACCTGATATTCAATATTTCTAATAGGGTTCATGCTTGGTTGATTACAAACAATTTCACAACGTTTCGTCAAAATCCGTCATGAATTTTGCCTTCTTGAGTGTTTACGAGTTAAAATTATGGCAATTTAAAGAAAAGGGGCAATTATACTGTGATTATAAAAAATTTTACAAAGTTAATTCCGAACTTGTCTAGAATTAGAGTGTTTGAGCGCGTTTTCAAGAACCAGTGTATTAATACATCTTTCAAAAAATCATACCATGGGAGAAACTTCCTGGAGACGAGGACTACCGAAACTTCCCTGGTACATTTGCTTGAATTGAAAATACGCATAGTATGGAACTGGGTTCTTGTAGCTTTCATGTTTCAACTTGATAACTCGGCAAGTGTTTTAGAAAACTAATTATTATCTTCAATCTATCTAATATATTAACGCTTAATTAGCTGATATACATTGTTATAAAATGTCACTGAACATGTACTGTCTGTTAGCATCAAACAACTAATATATTTTTTATAGAAAATTGACATTTTGTGGTACCATTTTTCAAAAGCATGTGGCTCCAAAACTGTGGGATGTAGGCACCAAGTGTCAATAAGTAAAATGTTCAGTGATATTTGTATGTTACCATGGAAATATTCATTTTTGTGACGTCATCATCTTTAGACCTGATTGTGACGTCACCTTGGCAACAATAGGTTCAAATCCTAAAATTAGTAGATTTTTGTTAAAATAACAATTTTCATCATGTTAGAAGTTTATGAATATTTGTATATTACTATGGCACTGTTTATTTTTGAAAAACATGAGCTCATATCATGGCAACTATGGGAATATTTTGTTCAATAAAGAAGATAATGGAGGGATAAATGGAGGAATTCGACTTTCATCGTTATTTATATTACCACCGTCAATATCAACACATTCCGAATCCGATGGCCGGTCGTCTTCAGATGGCAAAAATTCGTCCTCAGGTCACTATCAGCGTAGATATGGATACAGCTTCAACAATCAATTTTCGTATCTATCCATATAGGATGTCTATATGGCTATGACGCCATGAAAACTCAAATTTCGCGACGTCTTTTCACAAATATAACCTATTTTCAATCAAATTGTTTAGGATTTTTTATAGAAGAAACATGCATGTTTTTTTGTCTACAAATTATCACCGATATATAAATCTGATTATACATATATCAACACCGTCTTTATAGCGGTAGTTTCGTATTTATTTATAGTGGTGGTCGCACGAGTAGAATGTCGTAATATTGCAACCGTGGCAGTTAAGTTCATATTGTTTTTTAAGTGGTTTTTTTTTATGAATTTAAGTGAATTTTTTGTTGGTGCTGGAATGACAGCCCTCATCATCACTGACCCTCTACAACCCGTGGAGGTTTTCCTTCTGCATCTACCATAGGAACAGATAATTCTCAAGAAGACAGGAAAGACAAAGTCATTGTCAGTGGTTCTAGAGGAAGAAGCCGTTCAAGAAGAAAAGTTACCAGAGGCAACAGACATCGGAAGAGGGCCATCATCTTATCACATTCCACATTAACATTTAAAAACATTAACTTTTGACACAAGGTTTATCAATATACAAAAAAAAACAAGGAAAACTAGTTACAAACATGATAACTCTTTTTATTTTCAAGATGCGATTAATAAAGTTTCACACGATAAACTCAAGGAAATTATGGCTGTGATGGTGGAAGGAGAACCGTCTATAGTTTTTGATTTATGAGCAGCAGCACCTATTCCCCTTCCTGATTCAGGACCACCAGCACTTGAAGACAATTATCAAGAAATGATTACTGACGATGTAACTTAATACTGTCGTCCAGATTCGTGTATTTCAAAAAGACTGGTGCTTATCAACAATACTATGACATGCATATTACTGAATTACTTAATTTCTGAATGAAAACTACTCTATATTAAAACAATACAATAATAACTTAAGCTTTATCTTTTAATTTAAACAATATTTTATCAACGCATAAAATAAACTAATCTGATCAATTACAAAATATGTACATAATACGGTCGATTATTTATGTCCAGGATATGCCATGGATCAACAAGGCCTAGCTATTGGAGATGGCTATTTTAGAGATGAACACCTAGAATGAAACAATGAAGTTCACAGCATATAGAAATTTTAAATTTTACACTTTTTACATAAGTTGCACAGAATATTTCACAATGCTACTGATAGATTTACAGGATATTATGTAGGTAGTTACCAGTAAGATGTCTAGAATTTTTGTTGAATGCTTTGTTTGATAATGACACAATAGGCCTATTGTTGTAAGAACTAATCTGAAGCAAAAAGTAATTTTTAAGCAAATCTTGGGTTTTCTTTTCAACGAAAATCTTTTATAGCTTCTGGTTCAAAGCTGGCAATTTACCATTTGATCAGTCGTGGATCACTAGTCTGAAGTGGAAATATTGGGGGAATAAGCCCAGTCGGTTCTTCTAAACTCTTTTTTGCAAACGGAATGTATGAACATAGTTTTGATTCTTTCACAGGAACAGTACATGTATTCTTCCGCTTTGAATGAAGTCTTTCATAGCTGAAAAATAACATGTAAAATATAAAATGATATTATAAATTGTCGCCAATGCATGACACAAAAAAATATGAAATTAAAAAAAAAACAAAAAAGAAAAACTTTGGGATAAATAAACAAACTTATTAACATTATTAACATATCATACTCAAGATCAACACTATCTCAACAACATTCTTCCGTGTCGAACTCATAACTTGGATCAACATAATGGTAAAATCCTGAAAATATACGCGTAATTCTAAATATGGCAATCAATCACATTTTATCCGCAATTCATATAATCCTACAGTAACATTTCTATTTCAGAACCAGCATTTACTTACTCACCGAAAGTTTTGTGCTTCAGGTGTAGACGCCCTGGGTTGACTAACATTAGACAGCTTTGTCCTTCATACCTTGTAAAAGATAAAAACAAACTCAGTACTAATTGCACATAAATTTGTAGGATTTGGAATCCTTGGCTTAAGTCAGTTGAATATTAGCTATATTGATAGCTTTTGCACTAACCAAGTGTATATAAATTAATTGGATGGAAAGATATTCCAATAGCACTGAGATTTTTTTTTCTCAAAAAGGTTGACAAAGAAACAAAAATGAGTGGAAATGCCAATTCTTACAGTTATGAGAAACCGAGATAACATTGTAATCAACCTATTTTGCAGTTGATAAAGTGTGCTCCAAGAATTTACCATAAGTTTATGTGAAAAAATGTTCCATGTCATTGGAAATTAGAACCGTTCAAATGAGAGTAGAAATAATACTTCCTCCGGTACCCATTACGCATGCGCATTATGACATAGGTAATAATGGCGAGGCTTTGTTTAGACGAATGCACGTGCAGACATGACATATCCGTTCAGGCGGAAAAACTAAGCTATAGCTTAACTTTCCAAGCCAAAATTTAAGAATTGATTTATTGGTTTACCTGTTCAACTATCGGGGTTGTGGTGCAATTTCACAAATACTCATAGTCCGACTTGTGACGCTCCATCTCGAGTATATGTAGTAATAGCTTGTAATTATCAAATGGAGTTCAGTCAATGTTTAGTCAAGTGTTAGCCTGGAGCTAGTGATGCAAGTAACAAAAACCTGGTGTGAAGTGAAATGGAACATTCGCGGTTCGGAACTGTTTAAATTGAAATAATTGACTAAAATGTTTTAGGTTACTGGTAACAACAATGATTAAGTGTTTATCTGCTCATTTTTAATTAAATTACCTGGAAACAGAATTCAAGCGCATCAAATAGACATAAACTTTTGATTTATTATAAAAGGCCAATCGGAATCTGGAATACTTCAAGATGTAAAACGGAAATATGATGAATGTAAAGAAAATATGAACCACTTCACTGGTATTTTAATTGATTGGGGATCAATCTTATTTCTCTACTTCCACAATTGCCGATACCGACAGTCTTTCAATTTCTGAAAATTACAAGGAAGAAAAGTACATCAACAGGTCAATGGGTCGATTAGTAGGGTCATTGAGCGTATTGTCTTATATTTTGATATTTAAAATACCGTCAAAATATATAGTCAAGAAAACTGAGTAAATGGATGGCAGTGTCAGTGCAATGCCCTGTCCAAGCAATCCCCACCCCCTCAGTTTAAAATGTTTCATCCTGATAATACTGTAGTCCCTAAACACATTCATAAAAAGCTACTTCTTGAAAGACAGAATTCAGTTGATAAGTTTCTAATTATATCAAATGTAATTAAGAAAGCTGTCTGCACAACTTATATTGTGTCAGTTTTTAAAAGCGTTCTTCTGATACCATGTTATTTCCTATCACGTCTGATTGAATGTTTATTGAAATTGTGATAGATTTTCTGCATGGCTATAACACAAGACATCATGAAAGTATCCTTTATGCCTCATCATTCCTTGAGTACACATCAATGATGGGATGAATTATTGACACGGGTCGGCTGGTAAAACGAAATTGTGGCGTCTTTAAAGATATGAATTTTTTCTATTTTTATGATCGTAGATTATAGTTTAATATATAAAGAATTATTTAATCTAATGTACAAGACCTAACTATTAGTCATAAAGCCATTTGCAACATTTGGAAAAATAGAAAACAATCGACAGGAAGAATTGAAAATGAATTTGACACTTGATGAAATAGAGAAATGATTTCAACTAAGGTTCACAGGGATGCTGTCTTACGGCTAGTCCTTGGCTAAACTTTGGCTTTGATCTTTCTCAGATTACCTTTTCTGGTTTGCAACTATGTCGACTGAAATAATAGGAAATATAACCAACTATTTATTCGTCATAAGAAAGCAAAAAAAAAAAAAAAAAAAATTCACAAAGATAATAAATGATATATTTAGAAAGTAGAACGATTGCTATCATTTGAAATCAAGAAATTATTGTCGCTGATTTGAATTGAAACATTCAAAATAATACATCATTACCTCACAACTTTGTACAAGCGCCTGCACCCCAGGTTGACTAATGGTTTTAATATGGTTACAGAAGTAGAAAGTAATAAAAACATTTCGCATGAAAAAATGAAAAGATAACGATAACGTTCATCAATGCCATTGATATATTAATTCGAATGCTGGTTCGGTGTGCTTAAAAGTAAACAACATTATTTTAGAATAAAGGTAAAAAAAAATTATATGTTGGTTGGTTTCATTATAAGATTTTAGCTTAGGTTCCTATATGTAGGTTTCAATAAAACCTTAGCAAATGTTTAGATTTGAAAGTCTCTGCAACTATAATTTCCATCATTAAGCTTTCACCCGATTGATTTTGAAGTAATTCCCAAAGGACGACTGCTACCTAAGCATCATTTTTCATCCTATCTGTCAATTGAGTTTTTACACATCAGTTATTTGAGTAATCAGAAATTCAGGCCAAGAGAAACGATTTAATCCGAGAGATTCTCAGAGGTTGGAACTCGTTGCGTAGAAATACCATTTCTTAACACATCAACTAGAGATCACCAAAATATTATTAGGGCTTGTGACAAGTGACTATTTTTATTCTCATTTTAAATATGATATGATTCATATTAATATATAATTCAGTGAATGGTTATCTCATCCGTATTCTCTCCAAAATCGTTGCAAAAGTAAAGAGTGCAACGCTGAAAACATGAACTTAACTTTTAAACGGAACTGGCACAAAGATAAAAGAGGCTTTACACTTTGGTAAAGTGGCTGACAAAGAATACCATACCAGAAAAATTTGTCGAGATTTGCCATTGCTGGATTAATGTCTTGAAAAAGATAACCTTAAGACAACACCGCCTGCTAGTGGAGATCTATTGTTCATTATACAAAAGGGGGCAAGAAACACAGGCATCTGTTTCATATCAACCGTTTCATTCAATATTTTCCCTTCACACAAGACCAATTTTATATCTCCCTTAGTGTTCCCCTTCATACTAATCTAACTTTTATTCAATAAAAATGCTAAAAATATTCACACCCATCGTTTCAATGTATCTATTTCCGGTTGATTTGGCAGTAAATATATATCGGTCAATACGATCGGTCAGCTATAATTACCTGTGGAGTAAAAACCAAAATGAAAGTAAAAGCATGGTTATTGACTTATCTGTCTGTTTAATTACTAAGAAAAAAAGTAATTATATTGGTGATTTCCATTCTTTACAAATATATAAGTAATGAAAATAACAACACAGTAATTTTACAGCATCATTTTCTTTACCAAATAGATAACATTCTGCCCTGAAACCGCCAACCGGAAGTAGATACATTGAAACGATGGGTGTACATAATTTTAGTATTTTTATTGAACAATAGTTAGATTAGTATGGAAAGGAACACTGTGGGAGATATAAAATAGGTCTTGTGTGGAGGAAAATATTCAATGAAACGTTAGCCACCTTCTCATATATATACTATGTAGATAGAGTCGACTATTGATAAAAACAAATGCCTGTGGGAATAGAGCAGGGTTAAACGCATATGTAGGTAAGTGGGAAGAATTCTGCGGACAATTTTGATCAATATTCCGTGTTGTGGTTTTTAGAATAGAAATCTTTTCATGATTGTAATTTCCGGGATTAGGTTATTTTAGATTGAACTTCAATCTAATGTAATAAGCACAATAAAAGTTTCCCTCTCCCACATATTAGTTTTGCCTTCTAAACAGGATGCTTTTAGATATTTTAATTTGCTGAAAGTGATTTGATGAAACTGCTCGGTGACCCGGAGAGAGTCTCTTGAAATTCATTAATGAGCAAGTGTCATAGCGTAACACGGGGTCTATATTAAAAAAAAAAAGTCTTTGTATTATCCACATCACCACGTGACAATAATATATTACACATCAATATTTGATGCCTCAATAACCAAAAAATCCCACTGTTAAAATAGTGCTCAATACAGTAGAGATACCAACAATAATTTCACAAAGTCGTTTCTTGTCCGTAAAAATATAGACCATCCCAAGATACACTAATGGGCAATTTAGACTATTTTCGACAGTAATCGACGAGTGATGCAAACATCTATCAAAAACAAAAAAACATGTCAAAGTCTATCGAAAGTTTTTTGCAAAAGTCGATTACGAAAGCGAACGGACACAAAGAAGATGGAATCAAATAATTGAAGGTTCGATGGACCTTAAATTTTGGAACGATGAATTTGGTGAATAATGGCATAAATAATGTAGATAAATGACTCTTTGAATCAAAATACAACACATCTTGTAAGCAGTTCTAAATTCTACAGATTCAATACATTTTGAATACTGTAAAACTTGTAAATTGAAGTCAGACATTGTAAAGATATTTAATTCTTGTTCGGCTCATAGTTGGAGTATTATTTATTATTTACGACGGAGAAATTAACTTTATCTAGTAGTCCTCTGATTTACAAGAAACCTGTTATACTCGACTGTATTATTATTTTTCACAAACACTATCTTGGGGAATATTCCTTATCCATTTCCAGACGTTTATGGTAATATTGGTAGTAAAATTGACTGAAGCCATAGTGTCGTAATCTATGAATAATACACCTAATACATTCAAGTAGTATGTAATTTTATAGGTAATGTTCGTGAAATCCATCATTCATACCATGATCACTAACCAGTAATAGTGCATGGTATAATTGGTTGTCATAAATAATAATATAAATAAATGAATTTTTTGATAAAAATAAATCAAACATACAATTCGAAACCATTGGAAAATGAAAAGAACGAAAGTTGGATATTATTCATTTATATTTATCACATTACGTAAACGACACCATAAACAGAAACAGCTAACACCGAAACTCTCCAAATGATTTTTAAAAGAATAGAATTATTACGGATACGGACTGATTGATTTTCAATAAAGTTATGACGATATTTTCATTAACAATATTAAATATTAACAGATTCCCGTCACGATATTTACTTTATTTACTTCACTTGTTCCAAAACAAGTAGCCTAACACTATATCTTACGATGGTAATAATGTTATAGAGTTTATTTGAACTATCATGAAAACATTTACGACAATAATTTGTTCCAGCCAACAAATTTTTACAACAGCGTCGCAAATGACCGGAAATGCTTTGTGTTGATTTAAATAACCGTAAACAATTTTTTAATTATTATTTGAAACATATATATATATATATATAAATATTTCTAAAATATGGTATTTACTACTATCTATATATCTACCTAATCAACCTGAATTTGTTTTTAAATGGGTGATAAAAAACGGAGAGTATTAATTGATGATTAAGTAGTTTAATCTAGTTTTGGTGTTTGGCTTATAATGCTGGCTCGATTTTTTTTTTTAAAGCGCCAGAATAAGGAGACATTTCTGTACAAGTGAGCTTTTTTTTACTTAAATTCGTACACCTCATCCACTTTAATGGTGTCCCTTTCAACGCCAAATCCTCTACATGAAAAACTGCATTCAAACTAAAGAATATATTTTAAAGATTATGGTGACAGTATTCAAATAAAATCAACGTCCATAGTAACAACTTCAATATAATTATCTATCAACTGAGCTGTCATGTTACCGTATATTTGAACACAGAAGTAATTCTGATGTATTTAGTTGATGCTGTGGGAATATTATACATAGTTTATGTGATGATATGTCTATAATTAAAGACAATCGCTGTAAAGATCTACTATAAACTACGGCTTGTCACGATATTTCACACTGTCTGTATATATCAATCCCTTGAAGGATTAATAGGGTAATGGTACGTTCAGATCTTCCTGCCAGATTGCCTGTTACAGAGGATGCTTTTAAAACCACTTACAATTTGCCTGCACCAGCTGAAATCAATATTCTTTAACTACTTATGCACAATAATATAAGCTATGTGCGATCATAGACAAACCAATTATTAACATTATTAAATACAACTTAATCTATATATCTTAATCTTAATATCAATCAAGGCATGATGAAACTTCAAAGAGAGATTCCCTTATCGGGACCAATACAAAATGCAACATCATGTCAGCTGGTTTGTACATGGATTGGGAATCGAAGAATAGTCAACATTTAGCTGTGGATATAAACAAACAAAACTATGACTTTTCCTATGCCGAGGGATGTTTTTATAAAAATACGTCAAAGGAAACTTACCCAGTAAATCGGCGATTGCTAAATTTAGCAAGAAATTGTTGGTCACACTTTGTAATTGTTTATTAGGTACTATGACAACCAGCACTAAAATATTACCGATTACCGATAATAAGAATATTGGAACATACAGAGTTAACAATATGATGGTGGTCGTATCTGTAAGGGTTAATAAACTATCTCTATACTGCTGAAGAATCCACTTGAAGCTGTCCTCGTCAGCATCCACAGATCCGACATCAGTGCCATTTAGCCACGTTTGGTTCCACTGTGACATCAGTCCTGACAGATTCAGTCCCTGTGCCATAACTTTCGTTGAGTTGGATGTTATATTTTCATTATATCGGATCTTATCATAAAGACATGATATTAAGCTTCAGTACAACTATAAGGATGCTCTGTTATGCAAACTAGTTGGAGCTCACGTTGATGTTTTCTTATATGGGTCACATTTTAATACTCAAGTTGATGACGCATATTTCTTGAAATATGGTGTAAAAGATATTTCACGAATTTTTTGTTCCAAAATAATTAATAGCCAATGTCTAGAATCCCCAATCTATTATTCATATCACACAGCAACACAAACTGATGTCTAGAAACTTCTCTTTAAAAAATACATCCATTACTTGTGTGATGACAAGCCATTCTTTACAGCACGATGGCAACTCGAGCCATAAAATTGTCACACCCTGTCCTTATAACTAATAGTTTTGTCTTAATATTATGATATTAATCCACCCAAACAAACACCTATGTCTCTCCAAATATGTATGTATCCTTATATGGCATTTAAACAATGCAAAGAAAAAAATCTCACTTGAGACGTTCTGGCAAATTCTATGTTGTATAATTATGAACTAGTTGAAAAAACGCTCGCAATCATGCCACACCATTAGACGACACTTGTACACTTGACATAATATATATAAATATGTAGCATTAAGTCACATGCAATATTCCATATAAACTGTAAACATTCATCTACTTAAACCTCTTGAATATATGAGTAGCACTTTATTTGTCGCATCATTTTTATGAAATATTACCAGTTAGTCGCAATGTCGTATTCCGTATGTGTTTTCACTGAAGATAAAATAAGAACTTCAGTATTCAGTATATTGATGAATTACAAAATAGCATATAACAGATCACAAAATAATAGTATCTTTCAATTTATATTGGATTAATTCAATGTCCAACATCTCCATATACATTTATATTTTGGTGTATCAGTTGACACTAACTCCACTCAAAGTATTCCTCAATATCACAAATGTGCACAATGTGTACAATTAGCTGTATTAGTTAAGACAAGAGTAAGAACTCATTCGATTGGTCTATGTCTGTTAACGTTGTGTTCTGAAATTTATATGCAAGCTGTACTTTAATCATCTAGCGAGTTACAAGCATGACGTATTACAGTATGTCTTTAAACAAAATCACTCAGCAAACCTGTTGCTCTTTAGTTAACAGAGCATAAAATTGAAGTCCATTTACTACTTCGTGATAATATTAACACTATTACAGAAATCACAAATGCATTAATATTAAAACCTGCCAATAACATTCTCTTACTTCATCTTATGACATTTTACAGTTCACACTTTTCATTTGTCAGATGTTCTACATCTACAGCATTAACACGTAGCTATTGGTTTTCCTATGAAAAGAAAAAAAAACTGTTCAACAATCAATGTTGCATTGATAAATACGAATTGTTCCACCACTGTGACAGTTTCAAAGATGACTTTTCAGTAGTTATATAACTTTCCGAAACTCTTGTCAATGCACAGAACATACCTTTAAGTTAATTGCTTAACTCCCACAGTTCAGAAATATACATCACACTAGACACTGTAGAATCTTCTCGAAACACTTGCTCGAGGAATCACAAATTGTGATAAACACTCATTAACATGCCCGGCAATTAAACCTTAAATGCACAATGGTAACAACTAATTAATACATGAGAAGATAATCTAAGATTCAGTTGTCTAACAATCTCCATCCACACAAAGTATCATTTAATTAGTTATATTCATGTGATTTCTGACTAAAAAATAATCACCCAAAACAAACAACGAAACTTATGTTTCAGTCATGACTACATGTATTTCGAAAATGAAGCACTAATTTTCACTAACGATTTGTGCTATTTCTTTAACGTACCATAGTAGCCTAGACATTGTACAAGTATCCACTTTAACTAACACAAGATTACAATTATTTCAGCAAAGAAAAATATATCGTGATAGTTTACAGTCTGTACAACGTGTATAATATAAAACATCGCACATACAAATAAAGAATCCAATATTCTATTCACATTGTCACTATAAATTCTCGGTTGTAAGAAAACACATAAATTTTTACTTTTTTTAAGATATCTGTATTAGAAATCACACAATTCAGAATTCAGCCAGAAGACAGCTAAAGATTCAATCCTCAAAAGTATACTAGTCCTTTGCCAAGGTTATACATGTGTTCAGGTATGGTATCACTGAACGATGGCATAGCTTGCTAAGTTTCTCACGTGACATCAGAAATTTGTATTTGTCGTTTTAATTACACCTGTTTCAAATGCCCGAATCTCGTGATGAAACAATTCCATATTCGCCTAATCTTAAATCAATTTAAATGTTCAAATCGCTGCACAGATGCGTGGTTTACTAAAAAAAGAGAAGAGATCTATGAGATAATGGCACGATTTTAAATGCATGTTACCATTAGTTTATTACCGTTGATCAAAGAGTACACTTTTTCTCCATTAAAACAGAAATAATTTGATGAAATAGAACGAGAGAAAATATTTTATATCCTGGTTTCACTTGGTTAGGTAAGCATTCTTAGCAGCGGTCGGCAACTCACGGCTTTATCAATGTCTCAGTTCGGCGTATTTTTTTTTAATTCTGCAATAAATAAACCAAAAATAATAACCCAAAGGAATGCCCAGTTGACATAACAAATCCTATAGATGCATCCGGTATTCCGGAAGTGAGAATATAATGCCTCCCCGGCGACATCGTACCACAGAACTATATGTGGATCTCAAATTTAATTTTCGGACAGGGACTAAGTTGAGAATGTTGGTATTGCTAATTGGCCATTACAATACAATACTTCTTGATTCTAACGATTATATATTCATAGTTTTCCTGCCAAAACACCTACACATATCTTCATAACAGATTTCTAGAATAATATGATATACGTTAATTTCAATTGTCATGATTGTTTGAAATTTTTCAATAGAGGGTTCTTTAAGATAAAAAAAAATGAAACAGATTCGTAAGTCTAGATTACAAAATATAATCACGACAGTACACATTTAGAAGGATATAACTCATGACTAAAAGTGTGCTGTATCAGATGGGAAGAATACATTCCTTTCTAAACCACAAGAATAATCTATAAAGTTAAGCGATATTGTAAGCAAGTCAGTAACATTATAATATTATAATGGTCTGTTTTGCTTGAGAGCTCTTCAGTTTGTCATAACGAATAAAAAGCTCAACCGTGTTAGCAAGCTGAGAATTGAAAAAAAAACAAAAATCGTACCTGGATTTGATCTATTCATATCCATTCAAAACGCTTTCAGTATCCTCTTTTTATTCTACTAAATATGAATTATTTAATTAGTTAAAATAAAACTCACCAATGAATTGGACACTCTTTATTCTTTATGTGAGTACATGACAAAATCAGTGGCCAGTAGAGTATAAACCTAGTTCAGAATAGTATAATGTTTAATCAACTGACAACCCGATCAATTCAATAGCTAAATCTCTTCCTTTGAAGTTTGTATTCAACATTCAATATTGTAGGGAATATTGGACAGTATTGTTCTGAACTGTAAGCATAACAAAAATAGATACTTTCATGACAACAACTTTTACTGTCTATATGAAATCAAAACATTGTCGACAGAGAATGCAATGATATGAATATAACAATGAGTAATGGGCCTTCAGTCATTTACCGTAGCATTTTGTTATACGCCCACATGAAATGTTCTTAAAAACTCGTTCAATTTTTAGGTTGTAAACACTCTAGAAGGCACAATTCTTGACGGATTTTGATGAAACTTGCCATGGGTGTTCGTTATCACCAAAGGATAAACCCTATTGAAAATCAGAAAAATCAAAAAATATTTAGTAAGAGTTATTGCCCTTGTTCTTGAAAATGCGTTTAATTTTTTAGCTCGTAAACACTCTAGAAGGCATAATTCTTGACAGATTTTGATGAAACTTGTCATGAGTGTTTGTAATCACCCAAGGATGAAACCCTATCTAAAAAAAAAATGTTTCAGAGGAGTTTTTGACCTCGTTCTTGAAAACGCTTTCACATTTTAGCTCTTTAAACACTAAAAAGCACGATTCTTGCCTGATTTTGACAAAACGTGGTTTTATTATTCAGTAGCTGAAGATTGAATATTTGCCTTCTAGATTTTTCACATGCTAAAGATTGAACACGTTTTCAAGAACAACGGCAATAACTCATACTCCATATTATTCAGTTTCGCCCTAAAGAGTTAAAAAAGTGTATGACTGAAGGCTGAATATTTTATACTGGTGATTGTTACGGTACTGCTATATTGTTTTATTCAAAATCAAAGCTGCCAGTGGGCGTATATTAGCTTGCATTTTTATATGAAATTACAGCTTGGTCATCGCAAGTTTTGCCTAGATCACACATTCACGGACTTTACGCCGGATTAGCTACGGATACGATCCGGCATAATTCGTGGCAATCTGTATTGGTCTGTGTCTGTCCGTATTGTAGTCATACGAAGAAGTACTTGTATAACAACATTGTTGTCTCCATATCCAAGTTTTGTTAGGCTGTGCTACGTTTCCTCAGGGTTAATCACGTTATCCGTGGCGGGCCGTTGGTGAGGCTCTTGGGGGATAATCTATACTGCTTGGTGCGGCTCCTCCAAGGCAGATTGAGATTCGGGCCGCGGTCTACCAGGGATGATATGATCCCCCACTTTGTTCACGTCTTCAACCAGGTCTGTCAAGGCCTCCTTTAGAGCTTGTCTGTGCCCACGGTAATAACAATCATTGTATCACAGCTATAACTCGATGTTTCGTCGTCGACTGCTCAGACTCATATGAAGCTCTCATACCGAGCGCTGACTTATTATACGCCTTTAAGACCACGCGAACCGCGACACCTCAGAACTCAACGTACCGTAATGCTCCGGCTTGCAAAGCGTCACACATCGAGACGCACCGTAATTGAGACGTTACCAAACAGCTATGGTTTACTCTATAGCTAGCCGTAACAACGGAACACAACGTGACAAAACAGGAAAAGACTTCAGATGCAATTACGGCCTATCACGTTTGCCTATCCCTTATCCCCGTGCTGTCTCGCATTTGCTTATACCACCCCTCGCGTTGTCTCGTTCATCCCGTTTTCCCCAGGGTGGCCTAAATCGTGTTTGCCGTGCCCGCCGGCATTAACCTCATTAGAACGTACTGATCCATATTAATCCTTACTTTTCAAGTGGTTAATTCATCCAAAACTTAGTCCCTTTAACCTTTTACTAGAACTCGCTTCATCAGGCACATTTGGTGTGTCTGATTGAGAGAGATGTTTTCTTCCTTGGTGACATTTTGAATTTGAACTGAGGGTACCAATTGCTTATCGTGATAGGTTTGTGCCGCTCTGTGGCGGCTCGTACTATTTCGCATCAGACCGTTTTATTCGTACTTACCCTTACTTATCGTTCCGCATTTAACCGTGTCGTATCCGTATAATAATTCATGTCGCCAAATATCCTCTTTACTACATTATCCTTGATAGATACGTCAAAACCCGTAGTCTGTTATGCACCTGTATCTGACCACGGTCATCCGGCCACCAGATTTAATCCGTAGTGGAACCGACGAGGTGATCCGTGAATTTGTGACTTATGCATAATACACACAGTCAAACGTATTCAACAATACAACTGTTACAAATTTCAAACTACAATTGACTGATCTACATTTTGCGTGACCATGATATGAATATGAAACTATTCTGTGCCATTGTACACACTCTATGCACAAATATCTCCGCTTCGAAATCTCCTCGTGAAGGACAATATCAGTGCATTAACATGCGTAATGACGGTCATAAAAAAGGAAACAGTCTTTCTTGTAATCAAAGTAGTAAACATATTGACTATTCAATAAGTCAACCTTCAGGAGAGAACTACCGGTGTAATTGGCACGAATTCTTACAGGGGGTTCACTAATTGTTCCTAATTGACATTCAATATGAACCATATCTTCGTGTAATATCAGATTATTTGGCACTGGATTCACAGAATCAGATAAATACAGATAAATAACTGACCCAGAAGTTAAATTGATCATACCAACATTATTACTATAACTAATGGCTAATTTAGACCGGTTATAGTCGAAGAGGTCTACTAAGTCAACATTTATATTGGTAAACAATAACTTATTTTATTCGGTTTTCCACATTGACTTGTTTAAATTCTTTCACTCTCGCTTGAACGTTATTAGTTTGGGATACACGACAATACATTCCTTAGAAACATAATCCATAACCTGCCTTAACGGTTCTTCATTCAGTTATTCGTTTTATGAAAGTTCTGACATGCCTTTTGTAACCTATTGATATGACTACTGATCGTGTTCGTTTTCTGTGCTATGAACAATGGATTCTAGAATAAAAGGCCAGACATTACAGCTACTCGCAGTTAAAAGTCCGGGTAATACTAAAACTATGAAAGGAAACAGATTGATGTAGTGATTATATGTATGAGTAAATTAAGGTTTCAAAATGCTAGTAGAGCAAGTAAAGGCAACAATTTGCCTTTTAAGGTCATCATTATATAAAGGCTAGCAAAAGGCCAGTAAAAACGTTCTATAGAAAAACAATGATTAACCTCATTGCTGTGGTGTTCAAAGGAGTTCTTCAAAAGAAATTGTCGAATCGCAGTGCCTCAATGAGTGCTTGATCGATAGTAGTCACGTAAACGATACATTTATATTCATGAATTTTTGATAAAATCAAGTGTTCCAAAACATTGAATTATAATGCTCTGTGAGCACATCATCGCTGAATACAAATTATTTCAGGCGAGTTTATGCATATTCTGCATACGACAATATCATGCTGGCTAAACATGTTGACAGAAATTTTACTGTTTCCAACAAAATCGGCATGTTGCTTTAGAAATGATTGTAAATAAATTTACATTTTGTTCAAGTTAAAGGCACTCCGACGCTAAATATTCTTGGACGAAACGGTAAAAGTTTTTCTTGCTAAATCTGTTGCCAAGAGGTTATCAATAAGTTTCTCAGTGGCGGGGCCAAAGGAGGAGGGAGGGGGCAGCGGGAGCAGCCCCGAAAGCAAGTTTTTCGGGCAAAAATCTCATAACTAGGTTAAAGATTCAGGCAATCTCAGATATCTCGCCCCTCATTAGGCATGGCTGCTATGGCAACCGATCCACCTGGTTTTGTGTGTAGGTTCATATGGTGGCATATAACCCATTTCATATGAGAAACTTTCTTTCAGGTACTGGTATATACAAAATCTTGATACATTATAACTTGGTAGAATTTTAAATTTAATTTCATCAGAAATGTGAATAATAAAAATACCTATTTAATTTAATCAGAAATGCTTATCAATCATTATAATATTCAACACAGTCATTCAAGGATCTACTTACGATAATTCAATTACCGTTGTCAATTAGACGGGTAAATGTAGTCTCTGAGAAGGTGGTACCTGAAAGAAAGTTTCTCATTGGTTGTCATAGCAACTATGCCTAATGGGCTAATATCCAATATGGTCACCATGGATGCACAAAAACGTCCATATCTCACACACTAAGTAAAAGTGATGATCTTTAAGATGTTGTAGAATGGCTATTGTAAGTTGAATTGCTTATACCAATTATATTCTGTATATTTTTTTTCTATAAACAAAACATTTCACAAGCTTTTTATAAAATCCAATCTTGCAAGTAGATGGGATAAGTAAACACCAAACTGTAAAATATGGACATGAGGTGACGACTCCCTTAATTTTCACATTCTATAGTAACTCTGTACCAGGAGATATCACAGCTGACAATAGAAGTAATTTGATGCCAAACAAGCTTATACTGCTGAATAAAAATATATTCATATTTTAACATACGACAGTACCCTGTTGTAGAAACATTTCTGATCATGTTTAGATATCTAGACAAGTATCAATGGCATATATTTGATACTTATTACTAATACCATTGGTATTTTGCTTACAATTAATTGATATGATAATTTTTTTACAGTCTGTTGACGTTAAAGATACCTCAATGGTGGAGTTGTTTTTGCAAAATCTTGCTTAGCCTGTAGATGTCGCAATGATATCAAATGCATTTTTTGGATTTGTCACGACAGTAAATCACAGCTTCAAATCTATTTTTTTTTCTACAGTTAAAGAAGTCAAATATCTTCATTAATTACTTGAAAGATATGTTAGAGAGACCCGACTGTATGTAAAATATTTTCATCGTTATACTTTTAATATGTATGAAACTATATCAGACGTCAGTATCAAACAAATACTATAATATAAAAGTCGACCTTCACTGCCAAGAACACATATTTGTTACATGTACAGAGAACTAAATATATGGAACCACGCCTGTGAAGCTGGTCAAATCTGATGAAAAATTCCAATTATATAAAGTGAAATTTGCAGAAATGATGTAAAACTATGTTATATTTACATAAGAATAGAATTCTATTGAAAATCACTTTTGTAATAACCAGTTCAACTGGAAACCGGAAATGAGGTCATATCCAATATGGTCGCTCAATTTGGACATATTATGACAAGAACTCGACGAGAAATAAACGGAAATTGTTCATCTCTCCGCAATAGTTCATTTATAATGATGAAAGCAGAAAACGTCATACATTATGCAACGAATAATGAAATGGGGATATTTTGCAAGTTAGATTGTATCTAGTAAAAATCTCTGTTCCTCTCTTTTTCAAACCACATTAGACAAATATGTATGCATGGCAGTTTTCTTTTGGTTGTTTTAAACCAACTTTCCAGTTGTCGCTGATGCAACTCAAACCGGACTGAACGTCCAGTTATTAGGATGGAACAAATAACCGATGACCTATATATGCTACATCGTGATCCCCCAACAGTTGGAAACCAAATACTAAGCTAATGCCAATGTCCAAGCAATGTTTCCTTCTTTGCACTCTTTAGTTTGTTGCCAGTGTAATTATCCATATCATGTGCAGAAAAGTAGGACCTAAATTATGTGTCCTCAATCAGCTACCGTAAAAGCGTATTTAATTACGGAAATAGACTCTTCGTTGACATTGTAACTGTGGAGTTATCCAAGCACAAACAATAAATTATTCAGATTCACTATGGCCCTAGAAAGGTACATTGATTATATCTAATCAAAATCGGTGTCATATAAATTCATCAAACATTTCATCTAAACAAACAAAACCTCAGTTACATCAAAATTTAATTACTTTTATTCACACGATGAAATAGGATTTAATTAATCTTTATTGAATTGAATCAATCGCAAGACAATCATTGAAGATGCTTAACAATTGAATGTCATAAATTCTTAACAGCTTTGAATTTCTAAAGCAAAGTTAAGCGAGTTATTAACATTTATATACACTTTCACACTCCTGAAATGTTGAATTGAAACAACCAAAGTCAAGTACTCATTGTCAAGATTTATCATCAAAATTTGCAAATCAAGGGAGTCAAAATGAAAGATCTGACACTTGTTAGTTAAACTTGTATTGTTGTTAATTTTATTTTAAGGAATGCGTGGAAGTTTGGTGGATTATAGATCGAGGAAATAGTTGTAAGCGCTGAACTTTTGAATCACAGAAACATGTAGCTTTAGTTTCTGACCTTTTATGAAAAAAGTAGTTTCGGATTATTAAAATAGATGCAGATTCGGTGAATAAACCTCTTTACTTTGATTCACGACGGTGATAGATAATAAGATAGATGTTTTCTGTGACCAAGCTTTACTATTCATGTCTTCTGCACAATGGAGTTTCTTGACGCCAAACTTAATATATTAACTTTAAAGCAGATATATAAAACCGGATAATGACCAGAATTTAGATATTTTAACATTCCACAAATCAGTCATCTTTTCTTCGATTTCCAACTGCTAATTTATCTCCAAATGGTTTGAGGTTTAGGTCCTAAATTTCTGTACAATCAATAAGCATTAATTATGTTACCTTGTTCTGTGTCTAACTATTTAGCTATCTTTTATTGAGGTGTGATAGATACTGTTTCAAGAACATTTTTGTTTCAAGCTAAAACAAAAGTAAAGATGATAAAACTCAAGCTCAAACATATGCAGATATAATAAAACCCAAGCTAAAACAAAAGCAGATATGGTAAAACTCAAGCTAAAACAAAAGCAGAGATAAAACTCAGCGTAAATTTATGAAGAGATGACTCAATCATGAATTAATGCAAATTCCCCGAAATCAAACAATTGCAGATATGATTAAAAAAATCTCAAGCTCAAATATATGCAGAGATGATAAAATCCCAGCTCAAATTAATGCAGAGTTTATAAAACTTCAGCTCAAATTAATGCAGAGATGATAAAACCAAACGTATTTTGCAAACGTAATTCTTTTTTAAATTAAGGTTTTCGCCCTACTCTTCTGCGCCAGATTGATCTAATGAAAACGAGCTGCGCAATTATGCAGTTAAGAATGATTTGCTTGGACAGTGGCAAAAACGTTTTCTACTAATCGCCGCTCTATAAATATCGTAGCGGGTGTAGTTAGTGAAACATCGAGAACACCCGATGTCAATCTTTGACTGAGTTGTCGCTCCAATATGGTGAGTCCAAGCAGTTGTTTATTTGGTAAGTTCAAGACTACTCAATTTAAGTGATATTTCATTTGACATTTCAATGTTTTACATTGGAAAGTTCCATTAACTGAATGATAATCGAAGAACATTTATATTGACAACTTTACAGCGAGCAAGTCGGAATCATTAAATTACTCCGATGGATCTCATTAACCATTTTCCATGAATTTTCGAACCGGAAGTTCATTACCATTCTGATATGATCATGTACTCAATGAATATATACTGCTGATACTGAAGGCAATTTTATGAAACTTATAAACCACTTAGAGGGATGTCGTCCTGTTACCCATCCGCGGAGTGGCATCTCCTGAACTATCTTTACTGCTAAAATCGAAAAACAGACTCCGTACCCCTACATTCCAAGATGTAGAGTAACATCCAGATGGATTAACAGATTCAGGACAAACAGTAGAAAGAATTATTGCGAGTACCAGTTGTAACGCCCACTGTCGAAGAAAGTGTCCAATTCCAGACACCATAATCAATTCTTGACGTCATCACCACCCTCTGTTTGCTGTTTTGATCTTCTTAAGAACAAACGAAATCAAAGACTTTGAAGTTTTCAATTTCCTGTTCTTTCATTTTCAATAGACATAGAAATAATCATAAATAAGTATTGGAAAAACCTACATTGGCTGCATTTAATCGTATCTATTCAAATCCTGAAGAATTTATTCATGATATTCTGAATTGTCTTGTTTAAATGTCAATATGTGCCAATTCCCGATATATTTTTATATCACCGTAATAAAGAAATGAAAATGAAGCTGATGGTGATGAAAATGTTTAATGCAAAAATTTACTTTGTATTTGAAATGGTTGAAGCATGATTACTTATTACTACTTGCTTTACGCTTATTTAGCTTTAGAGGCTTTTTTTCACAATAACTTATGAAGCGAACAAAATGTGCAGGAATCGATATGTTGCTTCATGTCCTCCTGGCACAACAAAAAATATAACTGCTGAAAAAGGGAAAGAAATGCATCCGATCTTGAGATATTTAAAAACTTAAAATGCACGGCGGTTTTTCCGTTTTTACAAAGTCTTTATAAATATAAATGCGATTAAGCATCAACAGCAACATGTTAATGAACTGGCAGTAGGATGTTTAGAGGTAATTCAGAAAATCTGAGTTGCATGCTCCGAAGATGTGCATTCAAAGATGTAGCATTAACGTCTGGATGATTTTATTTAATATAAGTTCAGTGGGAAGAGTATTTTAATATCAAATCAAATGTCTTATACTTCAATCAATTGTCTTCAAACAGTATTCCACTTGAACAAAGGGCAGGATATTGTAATTGATATTACTAAATGCTGATTTAGACAAAATTGTGTTTTGAAATGTCACTTTATAACACTTGTATAACTAACATTGGAAAACTGCGAATCGTTAATGCTACCAGCTATTCAGTGGAAAAAATGGTTTACAATAAGGTCCAAAATACGCTAAACCCTTTGTCTCTGGATTTGTCAACAAAGAATCCCTACCGAAGAGCTCACATACGCAAATAATCATATTAAAAGGTCTCGTATTCTTAAAACAAATGCGTGGATTTTGTGTAGGAATAATGTAATAACTTCTTTCAATAGAAACTAATTGCGTTGTCAATTCCGAAAAGAAGTGATATTATTGTATTGATGACTCCACAAATTTGATATACATATGTAACCCAAGAATTCATTTATATTACTTGAAAATTTTCTGTGGGAAAGCTTACATCAACATCCCATCCGTATACAAAAGTAGTTTTGGTTTAAACTTAAATATGTATAGACCTCGTAGATCCTCCATCTTTGTTTATAACGATCGTTAACCTTGTCTGGCAGTTCAACATTCTTCTCATACCTTTAGTGAACAAAAACGTTAAAAGTTTCAAATCCAATCAGATGAGATTCTATTATGATAAACACACCTCACTGAATATTTTTTTTAACATAGAAGACGCCAGATTTAAAAGCTATGATCTAATAGCAATTTGTCCAATCTTTCTGGTATATAAGAATTTTGATTGTGAGTGGTTGTCCTGGAATTCCAGAATTTGCGAGTGGACTGCCAGGCATTCAAAGATAAATGTGAATTTTTTTTGCTTCTAAAAAAAATAATATCACAAAAGTGAAATATTTCATTTGATGAGACAATCACCAAATTTGGCATGAATGTTCCTTAGGAAGTAACTGAATAAAAAATATCGTTGGCCATTCAGATTTTGGCTTTTTTCACAATGGCCACTAAAACAAAATGGCGACATTTGCCTTCATGGATATATCAGGATAGGACCAGGAATGTTTAGAAAAACAATAACAAGTCCTAATAAATCCCCTAGAGCGTCTTCCAAAATCCAACAATGCCATCATTTCCTGTTTTTCTCATAAATCTAAAACGAAGTTACCCAAAAACACAAAGAGTGTATAAATGTATGTTCTGAGATACACGAAGCCCCAAAAAAGAATATTTCAGAGATTTTGTGAAACCCAAGTACCTACAAAACTTTACTACTTTGTAATAACATCTCAATTCAAGTCGCAAATGACGCAAATAAAAGTTTTAAAATTCCCACTTGTATTTATTGTTTCATATTCTGGAAAAAATAAATGGATATAAAGGTACATCATTCATTATAGTATTCGTCAGATGCTGTATTACTATTTGTGTTAGTGAGGCCACCCCATATGTATTGTGCATTGAGGTATAAAGGAGTCAAAGTTTCTTGCATCTTCATGTCATGCTTCAGCAGCAACATGGATTAATCCCACACGTTTCAATGTTCAGCAAAGTGTGTCTCGACTGGTGTTTTATCTTCTTCTGTTGGAGTTATCCTTTCGGATTGTAAGATAAATGTAACTTTTCTGCAATACTAGTTGATGGTAGATTTTCTAGTTGAAATAAACTCAGAGACCTATTTCCCACGTGTATGCTGGTTTCATTTTAATAAAGAATGGAAGCTTCTCCAGCTCTTTTTACCTTGTTATAGATACTTGAAGGTACCAAGCAAGTCATAGACGTGTTCTTTTAGACTATATTGACAGCTCTTACCCTATTGATAAACTAGTGTCCAAAAGAAACGATACCACCTGTTTGCAACGACATAAAAGAAAAACTAAACAATGCAGAAGTTTAGGATTGGTGTTATGCTTTTGAGAAATCCTTTCACAACATCTGTACAAAAATTTCATTTCAATAAAATCTGTACAACCAATATGACAAGCCTTTAAAGATGGGTGGGGTCGAAAAAAGAACATTTCGTTAGAGCACTGATCACAGAAACAACGGGAAATGTCACACCACACGTCACAAAGTCAAGTCAGTAGCGAGTATGTCCACCGTAAGCATCAATACATGCCAGAACACGCCTACGGACTGATGCCGTCAAACGTCTGATGACGTTGGGAGTGATTCGTTGCCATTCCTCGAGGAGACATCGTTCCAAGTCCTGGACGTTGACTGGAGCCACAGTAATAAGAAATTAGAGAAATGGCGACCATCTTGGATTTCGAAAAAACGAATTATGGGAATTAATGAGGACTTTTGGTATGTTATTCTAGGCATATTCCTGAACCTATCCTGAAAAAAGCTGCTTGTAATGAGAAAGATCCGTGTTTTTTGTCGCCATTTTGTTCTAGCGGCAGAAATTTTGAAAATAGCAAAAATGGCCAACTATATTTTCTGAATCAGTACCATCTGACCGACATTTGAACCAAATTTCATGCTTGTCTCACCGAGTGAAATATTTTGGAGAAATTTTGCGGTTATCCCCTTCACTATCCCCTCCTTGTTACACCAAGGTAACAAACCTAAAACAAGTAAACATATAGTATTATTTCTTACTAAGAGTGATGAGATAAATTTGATATAAGAATGTGAAAAACACAAGTCAGCAATAATTTCAACAATCTTATTCTAGTTTTTAATAATGAACCAATAATTTATATGATTGTTATTTTGTGAACCATGAAACCATGAAACTTTAGAACATTGTCATAGGTAAAAGGACAGCTACTTAATTTCGAATCGAATCATCAATGCTCATTAACTGGAAGATGCAGGTGGAAACCATGGTAATAACTCATATATTTGCTTAAATATTTGATACTTGAACTTTTCAAACATAAGTAATTCAGTAAGATTGGCACTGTAGTGTAATTATATATGCCACATTAAATTTTCAACCAATTAGACGTTATTAATTATTTCAGTAAGTTACACCCATTTTAATTTAATTTATAAAGATTCCAGTTAATAGTTTAGTTAAATGATGTGTAGAAATAGTGTTAAATTAATTGAACCAGGGTAACCTGAAGAATGATGAAATAGCAAAATGAATGTGAAGTGAAGAGTTAGTTGTTAGGATAAAGAGTTGGAACTAGTTCAAATACTTGGAATTGTAAGCTAATAATATACAAAGAAAATTGCTGTCTAACAACTTTTAGGTCGCTAAATTATTATCAAAATTGGAAATGTTTTACTGTTTTACTCTCTGGACTACGCGAAAAAGTGTTGATCAACCAATAGGATATGTAATTGATTGCAGACAGTTCTACTTTCAAACCAAGGGGTTGTCAAAATTTCGATACATTTCAATTTGTTCTGAAGTATAACTGCTACATTTAAAGAAATTTATCATTTTCTCCTAAATACCCCCAAAGATTAATAGATACTAATAATCCATACGAATGAAGATCATTTGCAGAAATTTGGCTTTATACCAAAATAAAGGGTTAACAACCAAATTCAAGAATTGAATCCGAAAGAAAATCAGTCTTGGTATACGCTGTAGTGACCATGAAGCCTTTTCCCAGAATTAAAATCCAACGTTCGGTTTCCTTCAATTCTACAAATTTTTTACTTGGAAGTTTGGAGCATCGTTACTGTATCATGACATTGGATATTATCGGACAACAGTACATTTGCAAAGTAAAGGCAAATAAAAGATCTAAATAAAAAGTAAAATTAAAAACACATCACACAGAATCTGTGTTAATTAGATTGAAAGTAATATTGTAAAGTATACTTTAACAGCTAAATTATGATTTATCTCAAACCATTAATCTTTATCGTTGTTAAATAATTCCAAAAAGAAAAGATTTGGAATGAAGCTGATTTTATGAGGCTGTTTATTTAGTATCAAATAATAATAAAAATCACTTATTATCGCTTTCTTTATATCTTCTTAACGATGATGGTTTGTCCGACTTTTACTTTTTGACTGACAGAAACAAAGGTATTTTGACCTTCAATCTCTAAAGAAAACTATAACAACACTGTACATAATAAACGGTAGTAGTTGAGTTTACTAAAAATTACTTAAGGATTGAAAAGATACAGACGTGTTATGAACGACATCTTAAAACTAAACTATCGCCGCGGACAACCTACATTATTTATGCATTCAAACAATGAGAAAACATTTCAGAATTAAGAACCAGCATTCGAGTCTTGAGACTATAGTAAAAGCCTTGTGTATGAAAAGATCCATTAGAATGGAATGGTTGGTCGTAATGGTCAATAACCACCATCAACTGACCAGGATAGGTTAGGAGTGTCATATTGAGGTCATGAAGAATAAGTGGTAAAGACACGAATAAAGAAAGTAATGACGTGTAAATAATCATCTATTACAACACGATGATGACCTTATATGTAAAGCACTGATAATTATCCAAGTCGAAATCCGTTTCAGTACTGGAAATTATTCCTAACAGGAAACATTTTCCTGTTTCTGGTCTAGCAATTACTTTCATTAAATTCGAGTATCTCCTTAATTCTTTTCTTTAAATAGAGTTTAGATTTATTTTATTTACATTGCACAAGAGTAGCAATATTAAATAGATTAAGGACACACATCGATTTCTTGATAATGTGATTTTCATTGCTTGATGAAGTCTGTTTTTGCACCGAACTACGATTGGAGGTGCATAAGTACTCTTAATATTGGTGATTAGTAAACCTATTTATCGGTCTAAATAGTGGGTCAAAATCTTTTACTGGTGTCTTTAGACACTAATTGATGATGATACTTTATTTTAGAAGGCAAACATCTTCTATAAGCGGTAAGTCATAATAATCAAACCTTTTGAAAGGTTTCGCCAATTAGCCTACTATCGTGAAAATAACTGAAATCTCAAACCATAGTGTCCAATCTCATCTATTGTGTGGAATCTAATCTATGATACGGGCATCCTTCGAGCAAGTAGAATATCTGTATTTCAATCATTGACTTACTTACTTCTTGGCATAATGTCACAGAACATTACACAAACGATAGTACCAAAAATTAATATTTTATGGCTTCTCTCAGAGATAATAGTGCTACAAGGAGCTAGCATTACAAGAAGCTACCCAGGATTCTGTAAAGTCCAGTGATGCAGAGATCATTATGAAATTAATAGCCAATGTCCATAGTTACGGTAGATTTGTCTTATTATAGAGTTAATCAGGGCCAAGAATCATTGCAATCAAAATTAATAATTCGTTGGTAATTCTTATATCTCCAACAATGATATCATTGTCACTTAAGATATTAATTAATTAATAAAGTAAATATTTTTATGGAAAGTGTTTTCTGAAGAGGCGTTCAAGTACATGTAATCGTATATACCTGATACCGCTTTTCATTATGAAATACTTACTCACTTATGAATGAGTGCTACAAATATTGATGATTTATGTATATTTAAACTGGGTATACCGGTGATTTATAAATACCTTACATTGGTATACTGATGATAAATACCTTACATTGGTATACTGATGATAAATACCTTACATTGGCATACTGGTGATTGATAAATACCTTACATTGGTATACTGGTGATTGATAAATACCTTACATTGGTATACTGATGATAAATACCGTACATTGGTATACTGATGATAAATACCGTACATTGGTATACTGATGATAAATACCTTACATTGGTATACTTACTCACTTATGAATGAGTGCTACAAATATCGATGATTTATGTATATCTAACCTGGGTATACCGGTGATTGATAAATACCTTACGTTAGTATACCGGTGATTGATAAATACCTTACATTGGTATATTGGTGATTGATAAATACCTTACATTGGTATACTGATGATAAATACCTTACATTGGTATACTGATGATAAATACCTTACATTGGTATGCTGATTGATAAATACCTTACATTGGTATACTGGTGATTGATAAATACCTTACATTGGTATACTGGTGATTGATAAATACCTTACATTGGCATACTGGTGATTGATAAATACCTTACATTGGCATACTGGTGATTGATAAATACCTTACATTGGTATACTGGTGATTGATAAATACCTTACATTGGTATACTGATGACAAATACCTTACATTGGCATACTAGTGATTGATAAATACCTTTCATTGGTATACTGGTGATTGATAAATACCTTACATTGGTATACTGGTGATTGATAAATACCTTACATTGGTATACTGGTGATTGATAAATACCTTACATTGGTATACTGATGATTGATAAATACCTTACATTGGTATATTGGTGATTGATAAATACCTTACATTGGTATACTGATGATAAATACCTTACATTGGTATACTGATGATAAATACCTTACATTGGCATACTAGTGATTGATAAATACCTTACATTAGTATACTGGTGATTGATAAATACCTTACATTGGTATACTGATGACAAATACCTTACATTGGCATACTAGTGATTGATAAATACCTTACATTGGTATACTGATGATTGATAAATACCTTACCTGGGTATAGTGATGATTGATATATACCTTACATTGGTATATACCGGTGATTGATAAATACCTTACCTGGGTATAGTGATGATTGATATATACCTTACATTGGTATACCGGTGATTGATAAATACCTTACCTGGGTATAGTGATGATTGATATATACCTTACATTGGTATACCGGTCATTGATAAATACCTTACCTGGGTATACTGACGATTGATAAATACCTTACATGGGTATAATAATGATTTATAAATACATTAATAGGGCAAATATGTGATTGTTAAATATCTTACATGGGTATAATGATGATTGATAAATACCTTACTAGGGCAAATTTGTGATTGTTAAATATCTTGCTTTTGCTTCAGTATTACTGATGATTGATAAATACCTTACATTGGTATACTGATACTGCAAAGTGTATACCTCTTTTTTTTCTTTTTTTTTTAAAAACACTCCCTTATATCGTAGTTTCATATATGTGGTTGTCTTTTTTCAATCAAATCAAGGAAATCAAAGTTTTTATTCGGGTCATTTCACTGGGGAACGAGCAGTCGAGAATATCTGATCTGAAACGTCAATCAACTCTTAAAAGTTTATTTGACCTAATCTTGATGTGAAAGGAAGCCCTAATCGAATGTCAGATGAATTTCCTATCTCACTATGACAATTATAATATAATCAACGACTAGCCAAAATCTGGCGGAGTTCAAATTGTAGTATTAAAATTTGTGGCCTCTTAATACAAGATTATATGTCAAATAATAATATAAAATAAAATAATAATTCTTGAAAAGAGACACACGTCCAGTTCTAAACAAGATATCCACTGATTATAACATCATTTTGATATCACTTTAAGAAAACACTACAGTGAATATTGAAATTGAAATTTTATCAAATGGTTACTTTTTGGCTTAAAGATGTGTCTATTGCCTTTTCTACAGAACCCAATGTATTCTGAACTATGGTTACATTAAGTCCAGAAGAGAATTAAATCCTAACCATGATACTGAAAGCCTACTGTACCAACATTGCCGTGAGGATAGCTGCTGATTGGCATGTTGTTGACCAGATTAACACGTTGCGGTTTTCCATCTGAGCGAACTTTGACTATTCTTTCATAAACTATGTCATTACTATTCTATTCACAAGTGGTTTGATGAGAAACCACTTGTAGTAAACAGAATAGATGACACTTGGTGAGTCACGTCACCTTCAGATCATTACAGCAATAATTAATTAATTAAATCCGTTAATTTGTAATCAGATTGAAATCAGACTAGAAGAAATTTGGTCAAGCGATCTTGGTATCATGTGCAGGATCATAGGACATAGGAAGATCTGGACGTTTGTGACCTGCTGCGTTTGGCTCATATTATGCTGTAGTATGCCCAGAAGAAACGCGCAAATGTTGACCCAATCCGATGCTATTGTCGATTGACCTGGATATCAAAGTATGGTCATAGTGTGTTAAATGTTTGCAGCAACAGGTAAAAGCAGAAACACGTCACTCCCCCATTCCTTTTTGTTCATGTATTCCCCCCTTTTCATGTGATAATCTTTGTCAATCCTTTTTAAGGAGCAGTGTACATTACATGTACGTAGAAAGGTTGAAAATTCCACATGCATTTCGAGACTGTGTGCCAAGGAAGAGAATTGAAGTGTATGAGGATTTGTAGAAGTTCTAATAGACAATTACACCAGATCACAGTCATCGGAACGGGTCGGAAAAGAGGGGGGGACCCACTAACAAATAAAAAAAAAATAGAAATTATCTTATCTAACTCATGACAACATACTGGTGTAAAATAGTAAAGTGAAAAGTATTTGCCAATATATAAACAGTGTATAGTACCATCTCATATGTAAGCCATCTCAGATAAATCTCAAAATAATTTTCTAGATATATATTTCAAACCTTGCAGAGCCTCACTCGTATCTCTTACAGCCCTATATAATGCTATACCTAACATAGTCTTACCAAGCTTTAAGCAAAATCCGAACAAAGAACATATGAAAATAATTTGCTGGCCAGCAACCTAAATTTCTAGTATGCCGAACAAGAAACCTAGCGGAAATCTAACTCAAAAGAAAATCGAGTGTGCGGAAGCGTGTAAGGGTTAGTTACATCAGAGCAAACATGTCATTGTCATTGTGAGATGTTCTAATTTTAGTCGTGATGTTTCCTTCTGCTCTTGTCAAAATATTTGCCATTCCAGATGACTTAACTCATCATTTCCGTAAGACATCTATCTGTGACAGAACTGAGATACAGTTTTTACCGATGACATTTTAACGTCTCAATTTATAGTTGATATATCATATTCCATCCTTAGGTAGACTACACAGAAGACATTCTTGCTTTTTCATTTAACTATGGCCTCTTACCTTCACTCTTAGTTTATCATTTAGTTTTGTTACATTGTATTCAACCGTAAAGTTGACTTACCTTGGCCACCTTACATACATGTATTAAGGAGCACGAGTCGACTGGCGGACGACCTTGACACATCAAGTTGGTAAACTTCTCTGTTCCTAATTGGCTAATAAAGAATATGAATTAAATACACAATACAATAAAACATTGACTAGAATAGAAAAATGAAAATTATGAAAGGTACATTTTAAATATATCCAGTGTCAGTTTAGAATACTATCGTAAAATGAATTCAAAGAATATCCAATGCAATTTAGTTCCAGTAGGATACGCATCCGTTGCCAGGCTTTGTCGCACCTTCCTGCAATGCTTTATGAAGGGAGGTTTTCATGAATGCTGGGGATTTCAAATTGAATTTCAATTCATAGTAAGCATGCATTTTCTGCAACACCAAAATATATTATATTTTGATGTCTACATGATCTTGATGGAGTAAGGTTCATGACTCAAAAAAATGAGCAATCCCTATTCTCAATGATATTTAGGAAAAACAAGAAACTTAACAAGCAGGAAAATTTCAGATCTTTAGAAATTGAATTCTTCGTCCAAGAGAATAAAATAAAGAGTCCAAGAGAAAGAAACCGAAATTGGAAAATAAAAGAGGCTATGAAATACACGAAATGTTAATGTTAGATTATTTGTGTTAATATTAGTACTTGGCCACCACCACAAAGTATCTATGTAGGAAAGAAAGAAATGAGGGAAGAGTAAAATTCTTGTTTTTAACAGACTTTTTTAAAACTACTTTACAGCCGAAGATTCTCATAAACTAATGTATAGTAACCATTATGTAATATAACTAAATTTATCAAATCGATGAAATGAAATGAATGGAGTTTGAAGTCCTACTTTTATCATATCGATGACACTAAAAGAATATAATCCAAGGGGCACGCTTTGTAGGAATTATGCCGCCGTATCAGATATGCCATTACGGTTCTTTATCGCGATGACTTTCTATCCATAGAATAGCCATTACCATACCTCCTAACAGAAAATAAGTATTATTAGTAAAGCAAAATCAAAATCAATATATCAAGTCATGAAAGTTCCTAGTCTTCAACAATGTATATAGATTACGACTCTCTATCAATGAAAATAGAAAATTACCGTCCCCAAAAAAACAC
Organism: Lottia gigantea; assembly: GCF_000327385.1. NCBI lineage: Eukaryota > Metazoa > Mollusca > Gastropoda > Lottiidae > Lottia > Lottia gigantea. Next base: position 3,611,105 of record NW_008706746.1, read on the forward strand.
AAAATTTAAGATATTTTGGTGAAACACGGCTCCATCAGACACGTGTGTGATTGCGTATCAATAACGTTCTTTATTTGCATATCTATAGTAAGAATATCCAATTAACGAGCACCTGCTTACATTAAACATAGACATCATTAGTAATGAAACATCAACAACAATACATCTCATGGGCTCTTTTCCACTCTCCCAGGCTGTCAACACAAAAGTCAAACATAAGTAAAAATACACACTATCAGATATCTATATATAGACACACGTCAGTCAATATCTCCATATTGCAGTTGAATTAGAACCGTGCATGGTTTTAGGTGATTATACAAATCAGCTACTAAGGAGAGTCCTCCCGAGGCGTCGACTGCTGTATTGGATTAGCTACTGTACGTTGTTTGTTCCTGACGACAGTGAAGAAACGACAGGCTTGTTGTGTAGAGCTTAAGTGGTGTTTATGACGACCGAAGCAGGATCACAGAATGCTAATGGAAAGCTGATCCGGACTGACATGTATTGGAAGTGTGAAACATCCTGTTGATGTATGTTAGGTGTTAGTGGTACAAGGATTGAGCAGGTGCTCGTGAGTCAATAAATGTTATACAAGGTGATAGTCGTGGCTATTAATTAATGTTAGACAGGGCATAATCTGATAATTATTTTAGCTCTGGTGTAGCTTTCCCTTACATCCTTATGAACTCGAATCACTAACGACTCTAACGTTAGCCCTGACATGGCCATACGAAGTTTCGATAAATCCATATACAGATTTTAAGGGAAATATTTTGCTGACCAGCACACCTATCATTACTATTATGCCTAACACACATAGCCAGGAACACATTGTCTAACATTTATAGACCTAAATTCTAGTTATCTACCCAATCCTGGCACCAGGAAAACGGGAAACTCAACCTTTCCAATACATTTCAGTCCGGATCAGCTTTGATCCAGTATTATACGACCCAACCTCGGGAATCTGAGTAGATTTCCAAAGCGTGCTTTCCCAATTGGCCGCTCCGTTGGAAAACCATCTTCATCACGACCTAAGCTCGACATCAGAAGCAGATCCTCAATTCAGGATCAGGACCAGGGGCATAAGGTAATCCCGATCACCAGTTCCGAGCAGAACGCAAGACCCGTGCAGCTGACTCAACAATAATATCTACACGTATCAAACTTTTGTCTGGACATTGGTTGACATCCAGAACCAGTTACCAAGTACACCCTTCCATTTACTGCCGTTCAGGTAACCACTTGAACTTCAGCAATTAAATTTTAATATTAACCATCTTATAGAAGAAATTTCAAACCAAAGTCACATTTTCATAATAACAATAACAAAAGTGTCGAAGTGAAATCCGGTATCTATAATGCATATTTATGCATTAAAACCAGTACATACCAAAAAGGGACATAGAAGGAACGCCTTTTCATTTTAAAAACGAAGATTCCACATTCACGTATATATGAATATCTGAATTTATATAGTACTGTCATCTTACCAAACATATCGATTCTTCACCAAGTAACTGAATTTGGGGACATTGTGATTATCATTGAGCAACATAGTTTCAAGTCGACTGGGGTGTCCTCAGTCAATCAGAGCAGGGTGCAGTGAGGGAATTTTTGCCAGGACAGCGACATTAGCTTGCTCTTCTACACGACTGTGGGTTGTTTGAAAGAATTGTATTGTCCACGTCAAATACGACATCAATCTGTTCAGAAATTAGGTCCCAGAATACATTCGAGCAGAATATATGGGAAATATAAAGATAGCTTGCTGGAGCCGATGAAGGAGTGATTGACTTCAGACATCGATGTCGTGAAACTCAGCATGGGTTTCAGTGTGAGCTTAGAAGGGACTAGGCCTATACTGCAATAATCCACGTGTGTCATGCTGACTAATCAACCCCAGATCAGCTTGGAAGCAGCATCTTTAAGAACAAAACATGGCAGGGCAAGAGAGCCGTATCCGAGATAAAAGGGTTTGCATATCTTCCCGGACACTTTATTTGAAACAGAAAAAGAGACAGCGAAATAGCAATGATCAAGGTGGTGGGAAAACACAGGAAAGTACACAACATGTGTCAATAACATGCTGTGATTGAATTAATAATACTTGTGAGTTCTTTACTGACCAAGGAGATCAGCACATCTTAATCGGATAAAAAACAAACCGAAAACCATGTGATGTGATTGATCAAGGTCGACCAAGTTCAAGTATGGGTAAGCGGATTGTACTAAAATCAGGAATAGAGAAGAAGTCGTGATTGAGTTACCTCGAAGATGCGGTGATAGGATGATAGGAGCTAGCTCTTAAGATCAAATAGCTGTAACTTATATCCGATTACATTCATTCTCGAAGGTGTACTGCCCCTGTGTAATATCAAACCCACTTTTCAAATTATGCACCCTATTACATCAAGATAAGCGATTTGATGATGGTCATTATGTAAGTCAGAAACAGAAAATTTAGACTTAAGTTGCAAAACTTTATCGAATTTTGAACGATGATGACATTTGAATCCCTTTTAGTGCTAAAACAATTCAAGTTTCTGGTACCACGACCATTCCTTTGGGCTTTGTCTTAGGGGCAAAGTCGATAACAAAAATGTCGGTGGGTATTCAGGATCTGGTTTTGATGCTCATTGAAAATGTATTGCCTAAATTTGTACCCTTCTGAAATAATGATATATTACTGTAAAACAACAACACCATGTGCACAAAAATACTCGTCTGCTTTAGTACTCTAAGGGAAGTAACTGTGGTTTTATACCATACCTTTACTACCTTTAGTAATCTGAATCTTCTCTTTCATGTTTTGAGAAAGAAACAATTAGAAAATGTTCAGAAAATGTTCATTTATTTTATTTTAAAATATTTTATAAATCTCTGCTGATTTAAAACATTCATTCTACATGTATATTTTACGAATCCATAAATTTCATTTTTGCCAAACAAAACCCCTGATTAATTGCCTTAAGATTTTATGATTTTAAGTATACCTAGTTGGTAAAAACAATTTTGACTTTCAATACACTAATGATGAATGATACAAAATTTTGATGTTTTTTTTGACAATTCTTTCAAGAGCCTTAAAAAGAAATTTGGCATTGGAAACAGATAGACATGTATATGAATATATTTTTTGTTTGAGATTGTTTATAAATAAATATAAATATTATGATTAATATTATATTATACATATATAAATAACAAAATATAAACAATGTTAAAAAACTACATACAAAATATAAAAATATACTTTCAGATCATAGAACACACAAAATCAGACCTCTGGTGTCATAAGTTTATAAACATTGATGAAGCAATATGAAATTGTATAATGATTATGAAGAAAATAGTGATGACAACCTAGAGCTTATTACAACCTTATATTACCCTTGTACAAACTTTATCTTATATGTTTTGCCATGAAAGATGTTAAATTTCCTTCCAAGCAAAAATCATACCAGAAAATGATGATTGGAAATCTGAGTACGAATCAACAAATAAATATGACGGTCCTCTTTTTAGATAGTTTTATTGGTAATGAACTTATTCATTTATTCTCGTTGTAAATTATATCCAGCCTATTTAGAAAATTTTGATCATGAATATACATGGAGGATCTTACTCTGTACTTTAACACATTCTGATATTTATTCTTGTTCTTCTATTCAACAGGCATGTAAAATGATTAGAACACATATTAACATATTTCACTATAACACAACACATTTAGAATTCATCAGTAACTTTTTAGTCCTTTTTTTACTAGGTTTCAGTGTTATGGTATCGTTATTGTTTTTATGTTTCAAGTTTTTGTCTTTGGAACTATTTTTAGTATCATTTTGGACATCTGAAATGAAAAGATAGAAATATAATTAGTGATTGATTAAAGGGTAGGATGTTCTCAATGGCAAGACATGTTTAAATGCTTCACCATGGCTATATGTAACCAAAGAACAAGGTAGTGAAGAAGACATCAATTACAGAAGATCTTAAAGGGTTTCGAGAGAAGTTTTCTCACCCTTGTATGTATTCTTGGTTGTAAGGCAAGATAGTTTGAACAAACAGGAGTCATTAGAATGAAATTAGAATGGTAAAAATAAATTTGATAGGTTTGCCTGATACATATATACAATAGTTAGAATACCTCTTGAATTCCCTTTTATGACAATATCTTATGAGACTAATTTGAGATGATTTCAGAATTACTACTTAAAAGCATGCATGAATAGCACCAAACACATTTTTAGGATGGTTAGTACTGTTTATTTAGTACTGTTTATAACACTTGATTTTTATATTTTTGATTTATACAGGTAACACAGTAAGATACCAATATTCAGTATTTTGACAGGTAATATTCAGTGATATCAGGTGTTTCTTTAAGAGTAATTGTTCATACCTTGACCTATAGTTAATGGTAGAGAATCATCCTCACTAACCATACTTAATTCTTGTATATATTTCTCAGATAGATATCGAAATACTGAAATTCAATATATAAAGAATGCATATTAATACAAATAAATGTTTCATGAGGATCCAAATGTTGTCTTAAAATTTTAGACCTGTATTGCCAGTGAGTAAGGTGAAAGAAACTAAGAATAAGTTAAAGGAGGATTTCATACACTAAATTTATTATTTTTTCACCAAGTTCAATTGAAGCAAGTAAAGAAATAAGCATACCTTCATCCACATTGACATTTTCTTTGACTGATGTACGATAAAATCTTAACCTTAATTTTTTAGCCAAAGCTTCAGCTTCTTCACTGTGGATAGAAATTATATTTCAAACATAGATCACACAGAATGGATCTGCTCTTTAGTCAACATTTTGAAAACAGCTACATTAAAATAAATGAACTGCCTGCTACCATGCTATGCAGGGCATTGTCTTGCTTCTAGAATGCCTGATAACTCCCTTAAATTGAGTTTATCTGCTGATCATCCCTTTCATAATGCTGCACCAATTGTATGGTCATTAACCAAATTTTCAGTTTTTGAATCTATAAAAGAATCTGCATTATTTATAGCAGAAAACAGGTATAATTTTGAGATATCATTAGACATAGTGTCTAAAATATTCAAACTTACTCTTGTACAACTGCATCATCTATTAAATCTATTTTATTCTGTACAATTACCATATTTATCTCCCCTACTTCATTCTCAACCTAAAATACAATCAACTGGATTTTGAGTAGCCATATAAATAGTGTCATGTGCACAACCATGAAGTATGCAAGATTTTTCAATATTTTTAATGATATCCTATTATTATTTGACTAATAGCTTGACAACTTAGGCAGTGCCCTTTTGAAGCCCATAAAATTTTTATATCAGAATACATATTCTGTACAAAAATTAAAAGAATTTCATTTCATATCAGTTTAATTTTCAAATCATTTGTAGCTTTAATCCATAAATCTAACTAAGCCATCAAATTGAAATCATTTCACAATTTGTTAAACAATATTTCATATGGGTAGTTAACAACACAAAAAGTCCATTCATTTAAGTAATGGCTGACTTTTATCAAAGGAAGCAAGCCAAGATTATTTGAAGTGGAACATCATTATGGCCTCATAAAGTGGTGAAACCAGTTCACTCCCTTGAATAGTTGTGATTTAATGAAGCTCATAACTAATTTACATCTTTATTTGTTTATTTGACCTCTGACTTAAGTAAATCTCATCAACATTTCCAGTTGAATAAAAACAGACAGAGAGATCCATCAAGATTATTTTATATTCATAGAATATGGAAAACAACTATTTTAATATGTGTGAAAGTCAACAAATATCAATTCATTACATATCTTCATGTGTGAATTTTACAAAAAACATGAAGACATGCTTGGAGCGCAAAATCCAATTTTCAGATGTTCATTCTGTTACATCACCTGATTACATCATGAGGGCAAGATAGTATTAGCTTTGTTAAACTTAGAAATTTTCACAATAAGCAAGCTTGAAGATATCCAAGTACAATCACTAGGCAACCCTGTCACCGTCACCTGGAGTGAATTGGTGCTGGGACACAGATTTTATACACAGAAAATGTGAAGAATTAAAATCCAGAGAACTCACTTCTGAGGTGCTAAAAACGAATCAAATTTATATCTTTTTGATTTTCTACAAAGACACTGTAAATGAATCAATTTCTGTTGAACTGAAGAAGATTTTGCTGGTGTTTAATTCTCAATTTCCGGGTTGCCCAGCCCCCATGGATCCCACTCTAACAATGTGGTAATTCCTCAAAAAACTCAAGAGAGTAAATTACACCTTAAAGCCTTTTGCTCCAAGTTACCAGATAAAGGATAATAAATTATAAATAATTAGAAAGGTATAAATATCTACCTTTTTCTTCCAGGTTTCTATTGCTTCAAATGAATCTCTGTCTACTGTGGAGAATGCTAAAACACAACCTTGTGCACCTGAAAAATATCTCAGATATACAAACTGATTGACTAGTATATAAGTACAAATATTTAAAATCAGCAGCTAAGGCACATCATAAGAAATATATAAATGAGTTTACTGTGTTAAACTGGATAGCCCTAGATTTCTGACATATCTTACTGGGTACTTTAACTGGGTACTGTTGTGTCTAAAAAAAAACATATTCCTTTACAATTTCTGTCAGTTCAAAGGCTGACATTCCATGCATTAAACAGATATTTCTTTTAGCATCTTGTATGGTCATTCTCTGATAAATCATTATATGCTCAGGCTTCAACAAAACAACGCACACACACTGTGCACAGGCACATTTTGCCGTATAAAACATTTCTGCACAATATTTTCTTTTTTTTGCAATGATATTTCACTTCTTAATCTCCCAATCTCACATTAAAGTTAGGATATAAGACATCGTATACAAATACACTGATTTATGAGAGACTGTAACTAACAGGTTATTTAACATACGTATTTACATAACTACAATTATTCTGATTCTGAAAATATTGGCCACTGTCACACTTTTGATGTCTTCATGATATGGTCGACTTCGTTTGTTCAATTATATAAATAAGTGAGAAAAATAGTTCTTGTCGCTGAATCGTGGCCAGTAAAAATTTATACAATATCTACAAAAGCAACTTAGATGATCAAGAACTGAAGGGTAAGGTAAGAAGGGCGCGTATTACATGTTTCATTTCAATGGATGAGCCATCTTTTGATTTGTTAATTACTGACCAAATATCCCATTTTTATCAGAGACGAGTTGACTGAACACCAAAAATGTCACAGATGTCCCTTGTTTACTGGAAATTTCAATTTGCTATTGATCATAACATGAATCAAATTAAAACAAATACACAAAGAAAATCAGTAGATTTGAAAATAAATGTATGTATATTTTCATTAACCTTATCAAAATTAACAACTAAATTAGCTTAAATTTCAAGATAAAAATATGACTGTAAAGAAAATTTAATAATGACCTTTTAATGCCTATCGTTTTTGCTCTCTCTGATTTAGGTATTGCAGGCACCTTTCAATTTTGTAAAGTCCTATATATGCCTGATGAAAACTATCAGATTTTTGCATTTACCAAATAAGAAATCAACAATATGTTTAAATAAGCTTACTCTATGACAACAATATCAGTTATAATTCAATTTTAATGACAATTATTATGTTATAATCTAACAAGGAGCCAGTCATAACAATAAAACAGGTAATAAACGATAGAATAACTTACAGATAGATAATAAATATACTGTTATTGTTATCAACAGGGCCATAGAGTTCAGTTTAACATTGAATAGGTAAAAGAATACTGTATATGTTAAACCAGACATGAGTTGGAGTTAACTCATGGTATCCCTAGGAAAAACACTGATCATTTTTGTGTAATTAAGAGAAGTCAGTCCAATGGAGCACCTAGAGTACGATCTATCTAGATAATGACTATGTCATCAGTCATATTACATATCTACTCTTTGAATCATATTAGTCAACAGGAAGAGACAGTAGCAACCATCACCACATCTGTATACTTTTCATTTAAGTGCACAAAAGGGGTGAGGGGTCATTCCCCCAACCCTCCTCCCATACAAGAACAATAAAACTACCAAAATATTCTCTATTATTGTAAAGTGTTGACACTATAGTTAAATATAAAAATAGACTGTTATATTTAAGAAAGGTAATAAACATCAGAGTATATTAATTTTAAAGGATGTAATAAGGACTGTTATCAATGTAAAGGACATAATAAGTAGGTATATCAGGTAATTTAACTCTAGACCTAGTACTTCCTTTAATAACTGTTTATTGTCATATTGACTCTTTCATGTGACTATAAAGACTTTATTAAACATGTTTAATGGACAACCATTAAGTTTGTTACAGGTTTAACTCCTTGACTCTACCTATCTTTTACCAGTGAAACTTAATACGTTTTAGTATGCTGATTCTATATCTAGTCAATCTATTTAAAATTGGGCCAGATGTCTTTTGCACCAGCAATTCAAAGTCTTAAATAATTGGCATCAATGAAACTCAAATCTCTTCTGCGGACAGCTTTTGCATATTTTCAGATGTAACATTAAATCTGATATGTTTTATAGATCGTTTACAATTAACCATTACTAGCTAGTAAACCACATGACATCTTAAGACATCTATTTTGAAATATAATTGACCACACTGAAAGGAGATGCTCTGATTGATACCTGTGAACAGATCACAATAAAACTATGATGATCTACGCCTGATTTATCATGATATATAAGATACGATTATATTCTTCTGACACCTCTGATAGATGATTATCATAATATATAGAAATATAGATATCATATAGATATTTTAAATATTTTTCAGATCCTATTACTTCATATATATTTATGATTTACATGGTTCACTTATCTTGATATTGGTCACATTTAAACAATGTTTTGTTATTTTCAAGGTTTGATGAAAATTAATTTAGATCATGTATTTAAATAATATGTGATTTTATGTAAACCAATATCTTATTTAAAGGTTGAATTGATTAACAGATAATATAAACAATTTGTTTTTAAATTTAAATGTCATTTTTAAAAGATTCAAAAAGCTTCGCATACTATGAATTCTTAGTTATCAGTAGCATTTTTTCAGGTTGAAGTAACTGTCCTCCCCATTTAACTGATAAGAATTTCTCATAATACCTCTAATACCTAGCTTATTACAGATAAGCTGATCTAGACAATAAATAACTTCCCATTAGCTGTAGTACAAAATTATTTTATTTCAAATGTCACAGATACTAAGACAGTAAAAAAATTGTCTAAATAATTACATTGTTTAATTTCAAACCTGTTTTTTGTGACAGGAGAGTTAGTGAAGGAAGGTCTTTAATACCTCAATTAATTGTTCTCTAATCTTATTCAATAGGACCTTGACCTTTCTCACAATTCAATTTACCACGAAGGATATTTTCTACTGAATGACAATCCTGCATCATACAGCATCAGATAGGACCAACATAGGATTGTTGAATTGTATTGTGTAATGTGATTGAATGGCAAATCAAGCAATGTTTCCACAATGTCTGAGTGATCAAAATAGAATTATAAAGTTCTTATTACCATATTCTGTAGTATATATATTAATTGGCCAGATTTACCTAAGAGCAGTGGAAGAATATTCTTATTAGATGACTAGTCTAAGATTAAGATATTTTCTCCAACCAATTTACACATTCACAGATTATTGTCTAACTGGATTAGGCTAATCTATTGACCCTAATCCAATAATCTCTTTGTCAATTTGTCACATACTGATATAATCTACCAATTAAACAAGGTCATACTCTATATCTCTGAATATGGTGTATTCTTATGAATTCAAGTGGAGTTACAGTTTCAAGTTATCAGCAAAGAATTGAATATCACTGAATATGTACATACTGTAATAAATATATCTAATTTGGAGGATATTTGACTGATATTTTGCCTAAAAAAAAAATACAGATTGAGTGACACTGGTGCCATGGCTATATACAGTATATTATATAACATGCAGTGTACATTTGTGTGTGTGTCTTTTCAACTAAAATCATACTAATGACTAACTAATTTTCACATAATCAATAGACTTATCTATTGCTCTGTGACCTAGGCCAGTGCTTTCATTGAGACTCGTCTCAATACACCCTAACACTATTTAAAAGGTATCAATAACCTACTGTACAATCAAGGCATTTCTGAAAGATTCCAATGCACAAATCACCATTTTCAGGAGATGATTTGGGTTTTAACTATATGAAAATAGTCTTCAAAAGTACAAGAACAGTACCAAAATTGTCAAATATACATCACAGAAGAAACTCACAAGATTATCTTCTCTTTGAAAATTGGGGTATCCAAAAGTTGAATGTCTTGTTGACACTCAGATATCTCAGATTTCAAAAGGGAAAATCTAGTAAAAAGATGAGTCTCTTTCAAGACTGAACAATTCCCATATCTGAGACTAGGGTAACACTGACCCTCCAATATGGAAATATGTCCTTTAAGTCCAAAATAACTTTTAAGGACAGAATTTCAACAAAACAGAGAGTCAGAAGAACAGGTCAACCATACAAAAGACAGCCACAAAGCAAAAAGGTAACTTTAAAAAGTAGCTGTTCTGTAGTAGAATACTCAGAAATATATTCAGTACAATTTGACAAAAAGATTAAATATTTATCTTTTTGAGTCATAGTTTCTATTGACTAATATTACTGATATTATGTAACATGACAGAAGCCTGCAGTTTCTCAAAATAGTACAATTTTACACAATAATTCAACTTGAAATTCAACAAGGCAACACAAAAATCCAATATTTGCTTTTGGCCTGAACGGAAACTGTGAATTAGGTATAAGTTGGTTACCTTCAAATCTACCTAGTCAAGAACTTGTCATTTTAGTTTTTAAGGAGGGTGGCCATGTTCTAGATAAGATTATTTTAGTGTAAAGGATGTCATAAACATGGCTACAAGAAAACAGCTTTAAAGTCAATAAGCATTCTTGAAGCATGCACCATGATTTTATTGTCCAAATTTGGTTGTGGCTTAGAATTACCACAAATGAAATAAGTAACTATAACAATGTAAGAATGAAGACCAAAATCACAATGGACATACTGGTCATATATGTAGACCAACTTTGATCCCATTTAGTTATATAGCAAAATCAGAATACACTATCATGATCTTTCAAGAAAATTTCAAACAAGTGGAATTAAGACTTTGAAGTGCCAGTTAAAATCTGAACCAGCAAACAAGTAAAGCTGTATAAAGACTTCACGCACACATTAAAGCACAGCAATTCTCAAGCCTATCCACAAAGTAAGCGGCTGAAATATCACATATAGTGCAACAGATCATACCTGAATGTTATTTTTTCTGGCTGTTGTTCAGAAAATGTGGAAAACAGAATAGTTAAAATCTAGCTTAAGGTCATTAAATAGTAACTGGTTACATCTAACAATAAGACCTCTGTACATAGCTGAGGTACCAATACCATCAATAATGGAGTGAAGTAATACATATAAGTAAGAATTGAAATATTAGTTTTCAGCATTCTTGAAATTTAGCTTGCTACATGGGATGATGTCTTTAACATATATACATTGTCACTGTTTAAAGAAGACAAGTCATTAAGTCAATAGTGTTTGTGTTTCGATCAACATGAACTAAGTATAGACAGAATACTAAAACATGTGGTCAAATACTCTGGACATCATGTCCAGCATTATAACATACCCCAGTCAGATGTGAGAAATAGATCAAATAACATATATACCTTCTGAACTAATAATTAAGTCTAAATCTTATTCAAAGCTTATTTTAAACAAGAATTAACTGTGTCAATAATAATTTGTATTTTAACTGTAATATTTAAAATGCACCAAGACTCTCTAAAGTAAAGTTTCAAAATATGACAGCTACAATTCCACTAACCTTTATACTTATAACTGACTTCTTGAAAAATGTTAACATTTTCATTTTTTTGAGAGTTACAAGAAATCTTTTGTATTAGAACAAATATTGACAAATTATGTATTTGTCATTTTACTTTTCAATTTTTTCTTTTCAAATTATTTTAAATAGAAAAGAATTCAACAAAGAACTGTAACAATATATATACAATACATGTATAAAAGTCGAGAGGCATGTAATTCAAATTCGAAGATGAAATGAAAAATTTTAACTTAACAAACACATTTGAAAAAATTTGTGAATGATACACGGGCTTGGCATTAAAACTAACTTATTAGATTAAAATACCACTACTGTTTTTTCACTTCATATAGCCTCTATAGTTCTTCTCTGCAGTTATCAAGAGGTAGGTCTTGAGTTCCATTGCAACATGGGTAGAGATAATAAGTTCAGATATTTTAACTCCCTATAAGTGATACAGGTCGGAGGGGCTGACATTAAAGAAGGATCTAGTTGTTCAGATTGGGAAATGAACCAGGGCCCTGTGTGCCAACAGCTGTAATTAAGTAGAAAGTTTAAGTGGGGTTCTTGTTAAATCATGCAGAAATTGATGAATCTATGACATGATGACCAAAGAAACCTACCTCTATAATAAGCCTTGGTGATGGCATCAAATTCTTCTTGACCAGCAGTATCCCATAACATTAATCTTATATCTTCATTATTCACTCTAAAATATACATCAATATCAACCAAACATGTTACCAAAAACTTAAAGATGTGTTTTTTTTAAATTCTATGCCATTCTTTTATTCTGGCTATAAAGATCTGTCATTGTGCCCAGTTTGCTCATAGCTTGAGTATAGTTTCACAATTGAAATTCATTAGATTAGGGCCTCTGGAAGATTTTTCAAAAAACTGAATATTGAAAGTAAACATTGTCAAGCACTCACATAGGATTTGTACAAAACCCATGAAATCAGTTTGAGATTAGCCACATTCTGGTACCTCTGTCAAGTTGGAATTTTAAAGAAAAATTTACAGAAAATCCAACTTACTCAATCTGTCGCTCTAAAAAATCCACACCAATTGTCTTTTTATAATCCTTAGTGAATATTCCTTTACAATATCTTTGGATCATACTAGATTTCCCCACTGCCCCGTTGCCCACAACAACCACCTTGATGGCTACCTCCATATCTTCTTCTCTCATTATTCACAGAATATTCAAATATTCAGTTACTATGATGATGAATAATTTTCCTAATCAACATATTACATGATGGCTTTGTACTTGAAATCTTATAAAAAATAATTACACTTAATGATCTGTCCTGAAGCCTTCTGGTTTCTGAAATAGTAAATGATGTTTTGAAACTCACTTAAAAACTGATCAATGTCTTTGAATGTCTGATGAAAATTTTAACTGTAAATTATAATAATTTATAAAGATAAATGGATGTGTAAAGCTGGAAATAGAAGAGTTTGATCTCATCTTCCCCAATTAGAATATGTCTAAGGCTAGAAATAGTGTAATAATTACACATTTGACAGAGATGTTCCAACAATTCATATCCAGCTTTCAATGATATCATAAGATCATATAATTGCCAGATTCTGACGAAATTTAAAAAAATTCTCATTTAACTTTGAAAAGCTAAACACATTTCCTTCAATGTACAAATAGGAATATCATTATAATCATCTTGGCCATGTAAATTAAGTGCCCAGGTTTAACAAAAGCATTATATTATACATAGCAATGAGTTAATATTTAAATATCCATCCTAATTACACACACATGCACTGACACATGGATGACTTATTGAGAAGAGGGCCATTCCTTGAATGAATCTTATTTGATATGACTAGATTTTATCTTATCACAACATTTCCAAGGAAAATCAAATATAAATCATCCAATCAATAGATGATGTCATGTTAGGTTAAAATCACCAAGAAATGCATGTGAGTATAAGACAAATTCATAAACAATTTGACATCTGATCTAAATTGAACCATATGAACTGTCAGATGTGACATCTATGGTACATTCTACATGCAAATAGTTTCACCTTATAAGCAGACCATAATCGTATATAGGTTGACACTATTTTCTCCACAATGCCCATATTTTATTGATATTGACAAAACTTGAAGGGCCTGTGACCATAATAATCAGTGTGTAATAAGCAAAAACTAAGATGGTAATTATGCCATTTTAACCTACCTTCCTATATCATACTATCAATGACAATATCAAAAATAACCTTGTGATTGTATCCTATGGTCTGAAGATAAAGGTTCATACATCACAATGTGAGATTTAATATAATCTTATAACCTTGTGATTGTATCCTATGGTCTGAAGATAAAGGTTCATACATCACAATGTGAGATTTAATATAATCTTATGTTATTATCCCATGGTGATGTATCTAACTGTTCACCTTAACAACTCATCAAACATCTAGAGACCTGTTGTTCACAATAACAAGTTCTTCATACATAGCCGAGTACTTGTATGAAAGGGAGAGACTTCTTCATGACAGCCATTTGAGAAACCTTCAGTGTGGGGGAAATTTTATTCTATTAGAAAATGATTATTTCAAAGCAATATCAGAAATCAGAAATGAAATATTTCTTCCTTGATGAGCCATCATTTTGCAAAAGATAAATCAAGCAATTGGCTTAATTCTCTGATCCCAACATCTTGTTATCACATCTAAACCATAAATCATTTTGAAGGTACCTCATGTAAAGATTCGAACATAGTTTCATTGTGATGCCTTCCCTAGAATATTGGTTTCAAACTGTAATTTTTTTAATTATACCAGTTACATACCTTTAGGTACCTATTAACAACAGGTCTCCAGATAAATCAGTTAACAAACTGGTATTTTTTATATCAACAATAAGATATCTGTTCAGTAATCCTTAATGTCTCTTAACTTCATTATATATAGAATAAATTACAACCTACTGACTTGTTTCAACTCATCTATTAACATCCAACTAGTTTTACATCCAACTATTTTGCACCTTTCAAATAAGGTAACTATCTTGTTTTGTACAAAAATTGTAGCCTACCTATGTTGATTTATATTAACCTTACTGTATAACAGATTTATGTCCTTACACCCTTTGAAGCAGAATTCTTTATAAGCTTTGGTGGTAGATGACAAGTTAACGTTCGCTTCCAGCGGATGCTGATATCGCAAACTAGTATAAGCTTTGAAGGTAGTTGTCATATTAAGCTTATCTGTATTCATCTAAACAAATAGATTATTCTATAATCCCAAAACCATAGCTTATTAGGATCCTAAACAAACTACACGATTAAAAGATTATCATTTTAAGGTGAGATCATAAGACATTGTAGACAAAAATTTAAACTACCATGAGTTTAAAACAAGAATTTAGTACAAAAAGGGTGTAATCTTATTAACTCACTTTTAACATAGTGATGCACCACAGGGGTCACCCAGGTCAGGTCAATAATAACAAAAGACAATAGAGGGTAGGGCAATATGACATAAGATCAATCTGAAATTAGATATCTGTATAATCTACTTATCATACAATAAGTCACATTTAATATGAATTAACACCTAAAGATTTGTTGCCATCTGACAAACTTTTGATATATATCTTAATAAAGAGCGAAAGTTAAGATGTACTATATCTGTTGTGAAATCTCTGTGGTACTGTACTATCCAAAAGGGCTTTACGATTTATAATTAGGAATTAATAAACCTAGAAATTAAGTTATTCAACCTGTATAATACATTTCTTTCAGTGATTTTATGGGAAGCACATTGTTTTGCGACAATATATTGATAGTTTGACATGGTCTACTGGGTTATCTTTTCAATCAAAAATAGGCCTAATGGTTAATTACAAATCAAATCTTGTTAATTAGAATCTGCTAATTTTTTCAAATAAATTAAAATTTCATCTTTTTTATAAGATTAAGTTTTGTTTTGGGTACGGTACCCCGCATTTCATATTAGTGCAATTTTTCCCAGCCATCAGCTTACTGACTTCGCCAATTTTCAAGCCTGCGGCTATACATTACCTTGGCAAGGTATTCAGGGTTGATTCAAAAAATCCATAGCCTACCATGTGGCCTAAATTTCTCGAGATGCCAAAATTTACTTTTTGAATACAATTATTTACCTTTCCACAAATTCTCACCTTTCATAGAAGTTTCCGACATGATAATGATAACTTTGGTAGACGTGTCTGAGTTTCATAAATTGATATTAGTCTATAACTCACCCTTAAGTAGGCTTTAATCATGCACGTTTCAGTGTCAAATGCTATCAACATTCACAAAATCATTCAAACTCTCCAAGAAATTGACAAAACAACTTTATGTCAAACTTTAGCATTTTTATCAGTCGACACTTATTACTTTGCCTGTAGCTTTACTTCAGTAGTCGCCAATTTGATTAGCCAAAGGCTACACTAAATTTACAAAATGATTGTAATTATTGCATTTAAAACCAAAAACGAAATCAACGTTTGAAAATTAATTCTATTAAGTTTGGCATTATCGAACTTTTCCTCAAATTGAAAGTCTCCATTTATTTTTTTTATTTTCGACATCACGAGATATGATATAAATCTTTTACTAAAAAAAAAAAACCCAGATATTTTGGCCAATTTATATATAAAATTTGAAATTCATTTTTATATGAATAAGTATAAGTGCAGGTGAAGGTAAATAAAACCTCTGCTATCTTTAGACTGAAAGTCAGGAGCAGTTTGGTCAAACGTGCTTGGTGACAATTGCGGAGTGCATGATCATGTAAAAAGTAATAGGGCATGAAGAACTATATATAGACACAGCTGTATGGAACAACAATCACTGGTTAAAGTTTTATGCAACGTTTCGACGTGTTTACCACGTCGTCCTCAGGCACATAATGAGAAGAAGTGATGGGCAAACTATATATACATTAATGCTTATTATTAAGAACACACAAGAGATAAATGGTTTATTGATACATTACATTAAATTTTAGGTACAATAAGAGGTACATAATTCTATATATAAATAATAACATACAGGCTGATTAAGTAATATAATTGAAATAAAGTAAATGAATTAAAAAAGATTAATTGAAGATTAAATAATCAACTATTGCTAGTATTGGAGTCTTTTATTAATAGAAATTACATTGTTTCAAATAACTTACTATGCTTAAAGTTGAATTTTTTTTATTAAATACATTTATGAATATGAATAATTACAAGTTGATAATTTTATCATATGCATGCGATAAACGAACACCTTCATCTCTGATAAGGTCAGGCTAATATCTTCTGATGTTGATAGCTTCATGAAGTCTCCTGGTTTTATCTATGTGCTTATTGATTGTCAGTATGTTGGTGTTGTCAAAGTTGACTTTATGTCCTGTTTTCCTTCCCATAGCAAGATGTTCAGCCACAGCAGATGTTCCTTCATTGCCGGGCTTGTCTTGATGGTCTTTGAGTCGAACATCAAGGGGTCTCTTTGTTTCCCCTATATAAGAACTTCCACAGGAGCACTCAACTTAGTAGACACATCCCTTAGGTTTTTGGTTGTTGGGGGGATTCAATTTACCATTGGCTCTGAGCAAATCTTTAAGCGTTGAGTTGCCAGACTGACTTTTTCAGGATATTCTTGATTTGGTATGATGCCTTTCCGATGAATGGGATAGCTAAGCGGGTTGATGGTCTGTTGGGATTAGGCTGGTGGTTGCCATTAATACTGATCGAAAAGCTTGATGTACAAGGGCTGGGGGGTAAAATACTTTCTTAATGTGTTGTGATTCTTGTTGAAAGTATTCTGGGTCACAAATCCTTTTCGCTCTTCTGACCAGTGCTGTGATGGCTGCCCTTTTGACATGTTGAGGGGTGTTGGAATGGTATGAAGAACTGTGCATCTGTCGGGGACCCCCACTTTCACTGGTACTGATTGAAAGACATATACGTTATACGCAAGGGTCCGAATGTCAAATTAAAAAAAATAAACTGTGATTGGCTGGCTGTCGGTCGAATACTGCGTTCAGAGGCCAATTTGGTATGCCAACAACTAATATAACTGTTCAAACATTTTTAAAGTATGAAATATCGGCTCAAATTTCACAGAGATAAGTGGTTTTATATCAAGTGTAAAATTATTACAAAAAACTAAATTTTCGTATCAATGTAAAACCATGCAGTAGCTACTATTCCAGTTCACATAACAGTATTTAACATTCAATCTACCAACAAAAGGGAGGACCACACCATCAAGTTCTAATTAGGACTTAATTTCTACTCAGTCGTGTAAGACTACTTTGAACCTCAACTAAAACCATTATTTTCATAGTTTAGGTGTGAGCAGAATTTAAGGGTTAAGACACTAAGGTTACTGCGTGAGTCAACTCGAAGTCACTTTTCAAGCGGAGGTCCTAGGCTAAAGAACCTCTTGATGCTTGTATTGGACGAGACTTAGACTTATAGTCGATAATTAAAAGCGATATTTCTGGATCTATGTCGGCTTTAAACCCGTCCTTAAATGTAAACCCATTTCTTATTTTACATTTTGGTGGTCAAGGAATGCAATGATTCAAGTTTCAAGTAGCTTCAACTGTCGCCATGTTGGATTCAAAAGTCTTGGTCAGATATATACCAGTTCTTGTACATTTTTGGGGAAGGAATCTTCCAATGAGTGATTACAACTTTCGCCATATTAAATTTCAAGATGGCTGCCAAATAAAATATAGGTGATTAACCTAAGCTTCCATGTCACTGTCGTGTCAGGTGATGTTTTGATGGGGAATGAAATTTATTCAATAAAATCTGTAGTTTTTGTCTGGCGTCACCTTCCTTAATTTATCAGTTGCAAAAACTATAGATTTGTGCTAGTGTATATATCGATTGGTACCAAGTTAAATTTTATCGTTTTGAGTCATAATATCGTAATTTTCAAAATAATTCTTTACTTTGTACACTGCCTGTCCTACCTGTCAACAAATTGAACACTGGACAAGAAATTTTGATTATTTTGTATCTAACCGATTACAAGGTGGCAAACCTTTTCCAACAGACAAACTTACCTACGATAATATAGAACTGTAGGTATGTTAGTATGAAAAGTTCTATTGATATTTGAGGGAATTTTATAAGACTACATGTAATGAATCTAGAATACCGGTGCCGAAGTTTTATTCTTTAAGGGGATTTTTCAGTTTTCAAAGTCCTATATTTTCGATTATTGCCGAAATCATCCGCTGTGAAATTGGTTGCTACGTTGACCCGGTGTCGACACACGTTGAAATTTCACAAAATTTCAGGTTATTTACAATATAGAATCATAAGAGTTAAGAGTATAGTTCTATGTTTACACAAATCAGTGTCTCGATCTGAATTGATGAAAATGGCTCAATCTACTGTGTCAGAAGGAGAAGCAATTATTATTAATGGTGCTCTTCTCGAAGGGGTTAGTGTGGATTTTTCTAAATGTAAAAAAATTCTTATTTGACACACAACTTAGCTAGTTGCCAAGTAGACTAATTTATTGAACAGGTTTCTATAGTCAACTGAAGAATTCTCATTTAGCTAGATGGCTTAGGCTATTGTGGAAGGGCAGGTTTTGCTAGCCGGTTAGCTTGTGGTAACGACTAAGTTTTTCTAAACACAGTATCTGGTTCTATCAGCTGGTAGTCCTAAGATATATCTCCCTTGTTCTATTAGCTGGTACCAGTAGTTTTAAACTGTTACCCAGGACAGGTTTTCCATACATATGAACATGGTAATTTTTTTTGCCCCTGCAATCCCCCCTGATTATTGTCTATGGAAGTTGAAAAGTTTCGTGAATTTTTTCGATATTTTTCAAGATAGTTGGAATATCAGCATTAGTACTGATATTCTTAGAATGTCGTTGCGTTGATAAAAATATAATCTTTTGTAAGTTTACATCAAAAAGAAACACATTTCTCTCTTAAAAATTTCAACCCCAAAAAGTCACAAATTTGGGCTGAAGATTGTTCTCTAAAAACAAATTTTGAAGACATAATGTGTGCTCATGCTTATATTTTTATCAACTTGAAATTTGAGGCTGATATTCCAATTCTCATAAAAATAATGGGAAAAATACTTTTTACTTTGCTCAGACAATAGCTGGTACTACTAGTAGTAGTGGTTTAACTTGTTTTCCTTCACTCAGAAACCTGGTTCTTCTAAACACAGATGTCGGCTTGTGGTGAAAGTTTTTCCTCATTTTTTCTACAGGGTGGTCAAATATTACGAAATAGTGCAGCATTAAGTTGTTTATTAAAAAAACCTATAACTATTAACAATATCCGAGCTGGTAGAAGCAATCCTGGATTAAGGTAAATTCTTGTGTCTTTACTTCAGGTCATGTGGAAGTTTATTCTCTAAGGCACCGGCTGTGGCATTAAATATTTTACCTTCTGTTTCAAATCATTCAACAGTTTTTAATTCCAAGGCTCCTCCTCAAAACAGTTGCTGTAAATTGAATATTAAGAGCTACATTTGGGCCTAATGTATCAATAGACAATTGATTCAAAATGGATGCCATATAATAAAATTGTATCCATATAATAAAATTGTATCCATATAATAAAATTGTATCCATATAATAAAATTGTATCGATTGTACAAAAATTTGCTGTCATCTTTTTTATAAAGCAGGCTATGTTTGATGTATTGTGTCATATTTATTTATATTTTTTGATTTTGCAGACCTCAACATTTGAAAGGTTTAGAATTAATAAGTGAAATATGTCATGGTAAAATAGTGGGTGCTAGGGTTCAGTCTACAGAGATATCACTCTATCCTCAAAATATTAAAGGTGGTAACTATATAGCTGATACTAAAACAGCAGGGTGAGCACCATTATCCTCTTGTGTGTTTTAGTGTCCTCTCTATTTCTGTACTGGAATTTTTCTTTTGTATTGATTGGTTAATCCATGTTCAAAATCTAGTCCAGAATAAGGATCTCGGACCCTGATTCTCAGAATTTCGTAATACAACACTTGTACGTTAAGTGAAAAAAGCACTTTCAATCATTTATAACATTTACGTTCATACGTTAATTTACAATATTTTGAGAAACAGTGCTCCTGTCTCTTAGTTCTCTTATTATTGTTTAGTACCAATTCTTGATACAGACTGGTCAATAGTTCTGGAGAATATCGGCCAGGTGGGGATTGTGACTTGACGATTTATATTATTATATTGTATAGAATATCTGAAAATGTAAGTTTTAATGCAAAAAATTTGTTTTTCTTGAAAAGCGTTCTTCAACAGAGTACATTAAAACAATGTCTTAGAGTAAATTTAATCAGAATGGTTTATTTTAATGTTTCTTTTAGGAGTATATGTTTATTGTTACAAGCAGCTTTACCATGTTTATTATATAGTGATGTAGAATGTTGTTTAACATTACGTGGTGGTACCAATGCTGATATGGCTCCACCTGTAGACTACTTCTATTTGGTATGTTCAATTTTTCTGAAATGAATTAATTAACAGGCCAGAAATTTACATATATGTAAAAAGATTCAATTTATTCAACAAAGAATTATTTTAAAAAATAAAATTTATTGCAAAAATTTATGAAATTTGATTTTTTCATTAAAAGGGATATTTTTCATTTTTCTTTCTTGTTTAGGTTATATTTGTTTTTGTGATTTCTGCATTTATTACTGTCATGCTTGTAACGTTAATACGGTGAATGAATTTGTTAAATAGATTCACTCAATTATAATTAAAGGGAAGTAATTCTTATTTGGCTATTCTATACTAGACCTATTTACATTCTGTAGGTGTTTGGGCCAATGACAGCTCGACTTGGTGTAAATATTGAATGTGAACTGCGGAAAAGGTTTGTGGTTTATTGGGGAAATATTTTGTATGCTTTGGAGTTACAAATTAGATAATATAGTTTTTATAGTTAAATGATGTACTAAAATTTATTAGATTTATATTGTGTTATGTTTTGAGAAATGTATGATTATGAAATGGTATTCTTTCCGACACATAGATCACTTATAGTTAACACTTTTACAGAGGATTTTATCCAAAAGGTGGTGGAGAGGTAAGAGTCAAAGTTCAACCTGTAAAGCTGTTAAAATCAGTAAAACTATTAGAGAGAGGTGAAATTAAAGAAATTAAGATTTATTCTTATGTTGCTGGTGTTTTACCTGTTAAGGTAACTGTTAAATATTTAAATAATTGCACAAAGTATGCTGTCATCCCAGTAAAATGCCAAAATAGAGAATGTTCCTTATTTACAATAGATAATATTGTATTAACATTTTTTTCATGTTGCTATTATTAATGTGATGTCATTGCTGATTATGAGAGTGTTAATAACAGTCTGAAAATATTAATAGAATAACACCCATTTTCTGCTCTGATTTTTTAATGGATTGAAAAAAAATAATCCTGACAATTATAGCAAAAGCTAAGATGTTAAAACAGGTATTTAGATGTTTATTGCTCATAGCTATTTTACCTTTCATTCTACAGGTAGCCCATATCATGAGTGAATCAGCTGAGAAGTTGATTAAAAAGTTTCATCCTAATGCCAGTATAGTACCAGAAATTATCAAGGTTCCTGATAGAGAAGCAGTTGGTACAGGCTGTGGTATAATGTGAGTTACAATTGTTCATTTTTCATGCAGATATAAAAAATTTTAAGTATTTTTGAAATATTTATGTATTTTTTTACAAATTCAAGTTACTAACTTGAAAATGTAACATTACTAACTTGAAAATGTAACATTACTAACTTGAAAATTCAAGTTACTAACTTGAAAATGTAACATTACTAACTTGAAAATTCCAACAAAAAAAATGAATGGCCCTAATAGATTCCATAGATAGGGATGTATATGAGAGTTATTTCTATTTGGTAGGGTTGTATGTGAGAAGTATTTATATTTGATAGGGTTGTATGTGAGAGCTATTTATATTTGATAGGGTTGTATGTGAGAGCTATTTATATTTGATAGGGTTGTATGTGAGAGCTATTTATATTTGATTGGGTTGTATGTGAGAGCTATTTCTATTTGATAGGTTTGTATGTGATATTTATTTCTATTTGATAAGTTTGTATGTGAGAGGTATTTATATTTGGTAGGGTTGTATGTGAAAGCTATTTCTATTTGATAGGGTTGTATGTGAGAGGTATTTATATTTGATAGGTTTGTATGTGATATTTATTTTTCTTTGATAAGGTTGTATGTGATATTTATTTCTCTTTGATAGGTTTGTATGTGATATTTATTTCTCTTTGATAAGGTTGTATGTGATATTTATTTCTCTTTGGTACGTTTGTATGTGATATTTATTTCTCTTTGATAAGGTTATATGTGATATTTATTTCTCTTTGATAAGGTTGTATGTGATATTTATTTCTCTTTGATACGTTTGTATGTGATATTTATTTCTCTTCGATAAGGTTGTATGTGATATTTATTTCTCTTTGATAAGGTTGTATATGATATTTATTTCTCTTTGATAGGTTTGTATGTGATATTTATTTCTCTTTGATAAGGTTGTATGTGATATTTATTTCTCTTTGATAGGTTTGTATGTGATATTTATTTCTCTTTGATAAGGTTGTATGTGATATTTATTTCTCTTTGATAAGGTTGTATGTTATATTTATTTCTCTTTGATGGGGTTGTATGGGAGATCTTTTTATACGCCCACATGAAATGGTAGGGAGAATATTGTCGTGACTCACTCCGTCCGTCCACAATTGCTTATAAAGAATCTACAAGGCACATTTCTTGATTGATTTCCACGAAACTTGATATGGTTGTTTGTAATCACCCAAGGATGAAGCCTATTGAAAATCAGAAAAATATTTAGTATGAGTTATTGCCTTTGTTCTTAAAACGCTCGTAAACACTCTAGAAGGCACAATTCTGGACAGATTTTGATGAATGTTTGGTGTGAGTGTTTATAATCACCCGAGAATGATCCCTATTCAAAAACAGAAAAATTTTAAAATATTTAGTATGAGTTATTGCCCTTGTTCTTAAAACGCTCGTAAACACTCTAGAAGGCGAAATTCTGGACAGATTTTGATGAATGTTTGGTGTGAGTGTTTATAATCACCCGAGAATGATCCCTATTCAAAAACAGAAAAATTTTAAAATATTTAGTATGAGTTATTGCCCTTGTTCTTAAAACGCTCGTAAACACTCTAGAAGGCGCAATTCTGGACAGATTTTGATGAATGTTTGGTGTGAGTGTTTATAATCAACCGAGAATGATCCCTATTCAAAAACAGAAAAATTGAAAAATATTTCGTATGAGTTATAGCCCTTGTTCTTAAAACGCTCGTAAAAACTCTAGAAGGCGCAATTCTGGACAGATTTTGATGAATGTTTGGTGTGAGTGTTTATAATCAACCGAGAATGATCCCTATTCAAAAACAGAAAAATTTAAAAATATTTAGTATGAGTTATTGCCCTTGTTCTTAAAACGCTTGTAAACACTCTAGAAGGCGAAATTCTGGACGGATTTTGATGAATGTTTGGTGTGAGTGTTTGTTATCACCCAAGAATGAACCCTATTCAAAATCAGAAAAATTGAAAAATATTTCGTATGAGTTATAGCCCTTGTTCTTAAAACGCTCGTAAAAACACTAGAAGGCGCAATTCTGGACAGATTTTGATGAATGTTTGGTGTGAGTGTTTATAATCAACCGAGAATGATCCCTATTCAAAAACAGAAAAATTTAAAAATATTTAGTATGAGTTATTGCCCTTGTTCTTAAAACGCTTGTAAACACTCTAGAAGGCGAAATTCTGGACGGATTTTGATGAATGTTTGGTGTGAGTGTTTGTTATCACCCAAGAATGAACCCTATTCAAAATCAGAAAAATTGAAAAATATTTAGTATGAGTTATAGCTCTTGTTCTTGAAAATGCATTCAATTTTTAGCCCCCAAGCTCCAGAAGGAACAATTCTTGATGGATTTAGATGAAACTTTGTATGAAAATGAGAATAATCGAAAACGAAAAATAATTATCTAGAAGGTTCAATTATTGACAGATTTTGACAAAACTTGGTTTGAGTGTTTGTTGTCACCTAAGGATGAATCCTATTGAAAATCAGAAAATTATTTGGTATGAGTTATTGCCCTTGTTCTTGAAAATGCGTTCAATTTGTAGCGTGTCAACACTCTAGAAGGCATAATGCTTGATTGATTGGCAAAAATTTCCCTCATTGCACCCTGCATTGTGTTGCCCGTCTTCATTACCTCAAATGGTGAAGAAAAGTAGGACATAGAACTCGATTCATTTCATTTCTAATTGATAGGGTTGTGTGTGAAATGACTACTGGATGTCTATTGGCTGGATCAGGTCTTGGTAAAAAAGGTGTTCCAGCAGAAACAGTAGGAGAAACAGCAGCTCAGATGTTATTAGATAATTTACAACATGGTGGCTGTGTAGATGAATACCTACAAGATCAGGTACGTTATCCAATCAATAATATTAACTGTTTAGATCTTTGTGAATGGTTTTGACTATAGAAAAAATGTATAATATAATGGTCGAACTGCACTTAAATGTCTATAGGTTTTCAATATATGAGGGCCTTGGTGTGGTAGCACACGACTGGTATCACTACGCCAAGCCTCTGTGGGATTTCTCCTCGAATGTGATGTTTACAAACATAAGATGACATCAAAGGGAGTTCCCTACAGCCTACACTGGTCAACTTGAATATGTTACTTGATTTGTTGTCAAAAAAGGTAATGACGGTATTGCTTGTGGAAATTATAGCCCATAGATGTTTAAACAGGTTTCAAAATATGGTAATTCATTGTCATTTGCACCATTATAAGTTGGCACTTCAATCTTAGAAATTCAACCAGATCATACTTAAAATATCATAGACTGCAACTTATTGTGTTTGTCTTAAAGAATATTAGACCCACAGATAACATGAGGAGTTCATTGCTCAAAAAGTTCTATGATTTGTATGACCCTTTTCAGTTAATATTATTTATGGCATTGGCAGAAGGTAAATCAGAAGTATTATGTGGTCCTATAAGTTTACATACAGAAACAGCTATACATGTTGCTAAAACACTTACTCAGGTAAGGTTGAATTTAACACAATCAAGAGATGTTTTGATGTCATCTTAATATTTGTTTTACCAGCTGCATTCCAGCTATCTGTAATACTTTTCAGTATTAAAATGAACATATGGGTTAGCTACAATTGAATGGAGCCATACCATAGGGAGGTTAAAATAATCTAATAATCAAGACTGTTGTTTAACATGCTCATGTACAGATCAACTACACTAATGAGTATGAGAATGTCTGAAAAGTTGTACAGATAGCTGGAATTTAAGTTCTATCAGTTGTTAACACAAATATATACACTATTGTAATCCTTTAAAGCAATTATCCAGTTCGCCTTTTTTTTGTTGACATATGTTTACTTTGCTTTTCTCTTTCAGGCAAAATTTGAAATAAAGAAAGTCAGTGATAATACAAACATTATTGAATGTGAAGGAATTGGACTGCAAAATCATTTTATTTCATGATTAACTTGTATTGGTGTAACTTGTGTATTGTATTTTTTTTTCATTTTACATATAACTTTCTATCTGCTTGTGCCAACTACTTATTTATCAAGAATTTGGAGAATATTCTCTGAATCCAAGAGATAATTAATTACTTTTCATATAATTCCAATAAAACGTCTGTTAAAAGATTGTATAAGAATGGTTTAAAACCAATCAAAGTGGGGAGACACTTATTAACAGAGAACAAAATTCTTGTGGAAGTCTTGTGGAAACACAAAAGACACGATAGAATTCAACTTAGTCTCCACCTTCAGGAATGCCCCAGCAGTTTTGTTACGTCTTATTATTTGTTCCTATGTCTATTAATTGTTTCAAATCTACAGATTTTAAATCATTGTTGTTTTATGTTTATTTATTTAAAGTGTCTGGGACACAATTAAATGAGATGAAAGTATTAGGATTTTTCCTACTCCCTATGCTTTAATTGCCTTACTAATAAACATATAATTAACTTTATTTTGCAATTAGGGAACTCTGATGAAAATCAATCTGAATAAAATTCACATATTGATTGTTCATTTCCATGAGCTGTTTATTATTTATTATTTATTAAATTATTATGCATCTCGTGTTTCGGGTCATTTGAGATTCAACCACTCAAATTCTCTATTCAATAGAATAATTCAAAGTTCAGTTGTAATATCTGTTGTTAAAACATAGAAATGCTTTGTCTACCAACTTTTAGTAATGTTTTTGGTTGTTTAGCCTAAGATATTCAGTACTCTTGCTACAAAATATCACAGGGCAAGATATTCCAAGATTGGATTGATGGCGTAGGAAAATGTCAGTGGTAGATATAATGAATTCTTTGACAGATACAAAAATGTTGTATTTTACTTGTTTTGTTATAAAGTGCATGTTCATTATCTACAGATTTTATCAGGCGTAATTGAATTACAATAGAAAGTAATAACAGTTTATCTTGTGTATTGACAATTTGAATTAATGGTTAGTTAATTATCCTAAATTAATTTATTTTTATACAACCAGAAATATATGTTAGTCATTAACCTACATGTCACTATTGAGATAGTGATATTCAAAATATGAGAATTATAGTTTTCGTTTGAAAGCTGATCTCATAAAGATCCCTGCTCTACACTTGTTATTATTTTTGATGCTAGGAAATCATGTTAACTGCTTATGAAAATAGATAAATTTAAGGTAGTTTTTTATACGCCCACACATTAATGTCCGTCCGTCCGTTCGTAATTATGTGTTATTGTCCCTGTTCTTGAATTGTTTGTGGACACGATAGAGAGCTGGTTTCTTGATGGATTTTGACGAAACTTGGTGTGAGTGTTTGTAATCACCCAAGGACGGACCCTATTGAAAATCAGACGAATCAAAAAATATTTGCTATGAGTTATTGCCCTTGTTCTTGAATTGTTTGTGGACACGATAGAGAGCTGGTTTCTTGATGGATTTTGACGAAACTTGGTGTGAGTAATCTTTCAAAGGCATATTAGAAGCACAGGTTATAGACAAATAAGACAATTTTATAGATAGATACTTCTAGAATATTTATTATTTCAACGTTTCAATGTAGTTCTCACACCTTCATCAGGAATATAATAATGGTGTGAGTGTTTGTAATCACCCAAGGATGACTCCTATTGAAAATCAGACAAATCGAAAAATATTTACTATGAGTTATTGCCCTTGTTCTTGAATTGTAAGCTGTAAACAAAACCCATGAAATATGAAAATTTCACTCTCAGAAACATTCATTTACTGATAACTCTTGTCAACCTCCCGCACAAATTAGCTGCCATTACAAATGTGGGCGTATTACGATGGCATCGCTATTTTGTTGAACAACTGAGAAACCAAAAAATGCATCTTCATAATGTCTAGATATTACAAGCCTTATCTTATACCTTGACATCAATAGCCACTATTCTTGAATCACGGAATGCATTGATTTGATTGGATGTACAGCAGAGAATATAACCAATCATAGCCATTGGCAGAAAAACTGTAAACATTTTGACTTATTGTTTACAGACTAGTGACAATGCAAACAAATCGCTGCATTTACAAACAATTTACAAGAGGCCACAATAGAAATAGGCATACACACTGATAATACATATATAGATTAACAGATTAAAAATAAGTAGAGATTACTCAGATTACTTCGTGCCGTATTTAAATTAGTGCATTTCACTTAATGAAGGTAAATAGATAATTCTATAATATTGCATGAGCTTCAGTTTTTATACGCCCACATCTCTCTATGTGGACGTATATTGTCGGCACCCCTGTCCGTCAACATTTGCTTGTAAACGCTTTTTGATGGAATCAAATGGAATTCGGTATGTGTATACATATTCATAAAACGAAGATCAAGTTCGAATTTGAGCTATTTTCGACCGTTAGAAGCAGAGTTATTGCCCTTGCCCCAAAATCTTGAATATGCTATTACTCTCTTACTTTTCAACCAATTTTGATGAAACTTAAAATGGATGTTATTGGACCTAAATCGGAAAGTTTGAGAAAGTTTAGTTCACTTCTGATTAAATTTAAGGCTTTTTCAAGATTTAATCCTCTTACGTCTGTTTTGAGGAGTTATCGCCCTTTAACCTCTATACAGTAAGTGCTTCTATCAACATTAATTGCTCGTAAACACTCCGTCCGTCGGTCCGTCAACATTTGCTTGTAAACGCTCTGAAAACTAGATTTTTTGATGGAATCAAATGAAATTCGGTATGTGTATACATATTCATAAAACGAAGATCAAGTTCGAATTTGAGCTATTTTCGACCGTTAGAAGCAGAGTTATTGCCCTTGCCCCAAATCTTGAATATACTATTACTCTCTTAGTTTTCAAACCGATTTTGATGAAACTTAAAATGGATCTTTCGTTTTTACCATCCGCATGCCGTGGTGGGTGTTTTTACAAAAATATTCAATTCTTATATGAATACTAACATACACACTAAGAATGTATAGTTCTCTGATATTTTTGTATGTTAATATGCTAATGGGTCATATTATGTCATATATTTTTAAATAAGCTTTTATCATATTTTACATTTAAGGTAAAATTCCATCAAATATTAATGGTAAAATTCCACCATGATATAAATAATTTATTAATGCTCCACAGAACACATAAAAACATATCTAAAGTATGTTCTGCTCTAATAATTTTTCAAATTTCAGTAGGACACAATCATAGCCAAGTTTATCTATCCAAATATTGCCTATAGGCTTGTCAAAATCAAGATTTACTGCTTATTTCATAATTTTGACACCAATTATCTTTTCCGTCAAACAACTGGATTAACTCAGATATTTAACTTGTCAGAGTAATATTTTGATGGCAAGGACAAAACCCATGCAAACCACCCCTGAGCAATTTGGAAGACTTGATTCATTAATTCATGAAATCAGAACAAAAATTAAGTGGAGATATGACCTACACACCTGGCTATCCGAATCAGATCTATGTAAAAACAAGCCTGACTTAGTTACCAGAATAATTTCTATGTAAAAAAAAAAACAAAAAATAAGCCTGACCTAGTTACCAGAAACATTTCTATGTAAAAAAAAAAGCCTGACCTAGTTACCAGAATCATTTCTATACAAGAAGAATCCTGGCCTAGTTACCAGAATCATTTCTATGCAAGAAAAGACCCTGACATAATTACCAGAATCATTTCTATGCAAGAAAAGACGTTGGCCTAGTTACCAGAATCATTTCTATATGCAAGAAAAGATCCTGGCCCAGTTACCAGAATCATTTCTATGTAAGAAAAGACCCTGGCATAGTTACCAGAATCATTTCTATGTAAGAACGAGTCTGGCCTAAATACCAGAATCATTTTTATGCAAGAACAATCCTGGCCTAGTTACCAGAATCATTTCTATGCAAGTAAAGACCCTGGCCTAGTTACTAGAATCATTTCTATGCAATAAAAAACAAAAGGCATAGTTACCAGAATCATTTCTATGCAAGAAAAGGCCCTGGCTTAGTTATCAGAATCATTTCTATGCAAGAAAAGACCCTGGCATAGTTACTAGAATCATTTCTGTGCAAGAAAAGACTCTGACCTAGTTACCAGAATTATTTCTATGCAAGAAAAGACCCTGGCATAGTTACCAGAATTATTTCTATATATGAACGAGTCTAACCTAAATACCAGAATCATTTCTGTGTAAGAACAATAGCTTTGGCTAATTATATACCAGAATCATTTCTATGTAAGAACAAGGCTGGGCTAGTTAAAAGAATCATTTTCTATGAAAAAAACAGATAAGATAAAATAACAATCCTGGGTTAGTGCAGAATCATTTCTACTTAAGAGCAAGGCTGGGAAAGTCCCTGAATCATTTCTGTGTAAGTTGACAAGTCTGGGCAACTTACCAGAATCAATTCTATGTAAGATCAAGTCTGTCTTAGTTACCCGAATCAATTCTTTGTAAGAATAAGTCTGCCTTAGTTACCCGAATCAATTCTATGTAAAAACAAGTCTGTCTTAGTTACCTGAATCAATTCTTTCTAAGAACAAGTCTGTCTTAGTTTCTGTGTAAGTTAACAAGTTTTGGCTACTTACCAATCAATTCTATGTAAAAACAAGTCTGTCTTAGTTACCCGAATCAATTCTTTGTAAGAATAAGACTGTCTTAGTTACCTGAATCAATTCTATGCAAAGTCTGTCTTCATTTTATAGGCCCACATGAAATGCCCTAAAGAGTTCAAAAGAAGTGTATGACAGAAGGTTGAATATTTCATACTGGTGATTGTTACTCTACTGCTAAATATCTTTATTCAAAATCCAAGCTGCCAGTGGGCTTATATATTACCTTGCCAGGCAAGCTATCTTAAACAACGTAGGAACAATTATAACCTGGCCTTGTACCAGAATCATTTCTATGTAAGAAAGAGCCTGGCCAAGTTACCAGCATAA
Source organism: Lottia gigantea (assembly GCF_000327385.1). Lineage (NCBI taxonomy): Eukaryota > Metazoa > Mollusca > Gastropoda > Lottiidae > Lottia > Lottia gigantea. The sequence goes on from NW_008706746.1 coordinate 3,642,566, forward strand.
TTTTTATTGTAAGAATGAGTCAGTCCTAATTACCAGGATTATTTCGGTGTAAGAAACTAGAAAGAAAGTGGCCTAGTTACCAGAATCATTTCTGTGAAAGAAAAAACGTATGCCTAAATTCTAAATACATGCCCGGTGTAGACCTACGTACACTTATGTTATCTTGTTACGTAATTCATTGTCAGAAATTTCTATCAAACCAAGGCTATCTCAAGCGTACCAAGAACTGATGACCAGAATTTGTGTTCGGAATATCAGAATTCGTTCGGAGTAATATTGTATTGATCAAACGACACACTTAAGTCAAGTGGATAGAAGCCATTTTCATATCTGTTCTGTTCTGTGCAACATAACCTATTTAACATACAATTACATCTAGCTTGCAGTCAAATAAATATCTCACTGTGCACAAATAAGGTTAAGGGAAATTAAGTTGTTGCGTCTTTCAATATAGACTGCATAATGTAGGATTGCCCAAAGGATATTTCATCATCATTCTCACGTGTTTCTCATTGTTTATTTTTCATGACGTTTACTGGGAACCTGCCAATCAAATGACGACATACTGACCTATATTCTCGAGGTCAATATAGGTGAAGGTCGTAGTTTAATTCTACTGACCAATCAGAATGTTTGTAACGGAAACGCGTGATGTAAACAGGCGTTTGATTGGTTAAATTCTCTACCATTTATCAGGTATTGAATATCAATGAATAGTAGTACATTAGAAAGCAATCGGGATTCTTCCTTGAAGATTTGAAGGTTTTGAAGGTTACTAAAAGGTACGTATGGAAATGTGAAATAGCTTTTTACATCGCATAAGTTTGAGTTTGACACTCTCACTATTTAGTTAAAGATCTTGTTGAAACTGTTCTAACATTGGCATTGTCTATTTGCCATGATTTGTTGTTGATGATGAAATGTCTAGAGTCAGTTCAACTGACGTATGTCATTCGGTTATTCAGTTCATCCAGGCAGGGGCGGCGATCCGTTTTGCAAACGGGGGTAGGGGGTGTTGGGGGGACACATCTTTCTTGGCTCCAAGTCTAAAAGGCAGGCCCGTAGCCAGCCAAGTCCTTTTGGACTGGGGGGTCAAACGCCCAATCAAGGGGGGCAGTTTAGGTATCTCCCCCCCCCCCACTCCCCCCTTCCAGAAAACTTTGTGAATTGTTAAGTATTACAGTAGTGCTCTCAACATATTGATTGATATCTTTATTGCTGCCCATTGAAGGCCTGGAAACACAATTTTCTGAAGTCTGGGGACCCCATCTAGGAATTTTCTAGAAAATTAGACTCCCTGAAACATGATTTCCTTGCAGATTTAAGGTTTATTTGTGTAGATATGCCTACTGTGGGTCCACCACAAGAAAATTTTGAAAATTTGCCACCCGGAAACGTGATTTCCTGACATTTCCTGGCAAATCTATGGCTCAGTATTATTTGTATAGTGTCTGTGGTATGCTGCTGAGAAAATTGTATGAATTAGATATATATGATGTCCCCCCCAGTCAGAAACTAGAGGGGGGGACATGTCAAATTTGGCTTGTAGTCACGATATAATCTACAGTTGTTATCTTGATGACACTTTGTATGCTTATTGATGAGATCTCGGTCAAGTTTGAATTTGGTCATAATGGGATGAATGGTTTTGGAGTTATTGCCCTTAACTTAGTATTATACACTTCAAATTAGTCATGAGAATTTGTTATCATTTCTGACAGCTGGTAGTGGGCATATGTTACCTTGCCAGGCAAGCTATCTTTAATTTAAAATAAACACATTTGATGAACCCTCCTACAAATTACAACTAAATGTGCTAAAATACTGGTTGGTAGACCATATAGTGAATATTAGTTCATGATCATGGGGATATCTCCTTTGTGAGCCTGGTTTCAGGAGGCTTTAAAAAACAGAACTATTTTAAAAGCCAAGCCCATACCTTAACATAATTCTCTGAAAACTGTACAACTGGTTTTAATACTTAATGGTTATGCCCTAATAATCCTAATTATTCCAAATGAATAGACCCCAATAAATACTAACAAGTCAGGTCAGGTCAGGTAGTCCTATAGTTATGTCAATGTGTAGACAGTTTAGTCAGGTAGTCCTATAGTGATGTCAATGTGTAGACAGTTTAGTCAGGTAGTCCTATAGTTATGTCAATGTGTAGACAGTTTGATCAGGTAGTCCTATAGTTATGTCAATGTGTAGACAGTTTAGCCAGGTAGTCCTATAGTTATGTCAATGTGTAGACAGTTTAGTCAGGTAGTCGTATAGTTATGTCAATGTGTAGACAGTTTAGTCAGGTAGTCCTATAGTTATGTCAATGTGTAGACAGTTTAGTCAGGTAGTCCTATAGTTATGTCAATGTGTAGACAGTTTGATCAGGTAGTCCTATAGTTATGTCAATGTGTAGACAGTTTAGTCAGGTAGTCCTATAGTTATGTCAATGTGTAGACAGTTTAGCCAGTTTGATTTCCAATATAACTGTCAGTTGTTCGTAAAAAAAGGATGAAAATCTTGTTAAAAAATGACTGTTACAGACTTCCCCAGCAAATTTTATCTAGGCAACATCTTCACACATTAGTGTGTAATAAAAACAATGTAGATATGTCGCAGTTCATTTTGACATAGATAAGAGTACAAATAAATAAATTAGTACATGTGAACTACTATTGATTTTTTTCCTGCAGTATCTCAATGATGAGGCAGATTCAACTATTTTAAATATTGAAATAAGCTTTCTAATGAATAAGGCAGATCAAGGCAACCATGTGATTATGAAGCCAGTTGTTACATATCTAACACCCCCATAATTATGTGTTACCCTTGTATACACCCACTCAATGTGTTGACCTTGTATACTTCCATATTATGATGTGCTGATTAATTGTATACACTCATATTACCTTGTATCATGCACACATTGTGTTGACCATGTTTACACCCATGTAATGTTTTGGCCTTGTTTACTACCCTGTAATTTGTTATACTTCCAGGATCTGTATGAGTATTTGTTATTTATAATGATGATTTAATAGCAGGATGTCCTGTTACTCTTTATCTTATCAACAAACAAATTTATTACTAGAGATCATAGTGTAGCAATGAAAATCAAAACAAACACAGATGACCCTCAGTCCTATACATATTTTAGGGTAGTCAAATTTTTGGAAGCACACATTCTATTGTGCTTCAACTTAAAAATGTAATCTCATTGTTTCGGTTAACTGATAGGCCATAACTAAAATGTTCCTGTTCAATTTAATTAATGTAGAAATCAGCATTTTTATCTGTAATAAGCCTGTGTATAGGCATTATATCATTCATTATTTAAGTTTATAAAGGTTACTGGTTTTTATGTAAGATAACATGTAATTTTGATTTACTAAGGGTATACAAGCAACAACTTTAACCTTTGTTACAGCAAGATAAAATAAACCCCTTTTGTGATTTCTTTGTGGTGTATGGAATATAATTTAGTGATTAAAAAATGTGACTATTGCAATATTTTATTTTGACCAAGACTAATTGTCCAGTATCAGTTATGAAATGAATATTGACCTGCTACTTAATATCGGGACTTTAAAGTTATTTGACTGGGTAAACCTCAGCAAATATAATGATGAATAGACTTATGTGTTTATTTTTTCAGATTTTAATTAAAGAAGTTCACCATGTTAAGTAAAAGTCTTGGAAGATGTTTATTCTCTGTGTTGAGGAAAGATGGTGGAGGGAGCTTGAAGAACACACTTTCAGTATCTTCTATACACAACAGATCATTGGGTCCGGATTGTATCAGTGAAGATATGAATAATCCTCGAATACTCATTACTGGTAAGTGAGTTTTATGTAAGAAAATGGCTCTTAGATTAATCTGTTAATCATTTGCATTTAATCATCAAACTTTTGTTATGTATTATATTATGATGTATTATAAAAGAAATTTTTATTACACAATGCTATGAACTGGCCTAGTATGTTAGCAACTACAGATAAAAAAAGAATTCCCTCAGAAATGATTAAAATAGATAAATCCTGAAATTTACAAAATAAAAATCAGAAAACATGTAATGTTTTTGATTCATTTCTGCACTATATTTATATCTTTCAACATTTCAGGAGCGCTTGGCCAACTTGGATCTGGTTTAGCAAAAATGCTGAGAGCAAAGTTTGGACCAGAAAATGTTATCATGTCTGATATTAATAAGGCACCTAAACATATTCTTGAAGCTGGTAAGAATTTTTTTTTTCCATGTTTGCTTCTCTATTGTAAAAAGTATGAATTCCCTAGCAGAAAAAACTGCAAAAAAGAAATAAATTTTGTCATACTAGATACCTGAACCAAAAATCAGACAGTGGCAGTGCTAGTGGGGGTATGTAGAAATTGGTTTGCACTCTTATGTACCCCCACTTTATTTTTAACAAATTAAAACATATAATTTTTATACGTTTTTGCCCCAAAATATTTGTCAGAATGCACCAAATCAATTCTTGGGAGAACCCTCTAAGACATTCTATGTGAAGCTTGCAACTATGACGCCTACACAGTGTTGCTGCATTTTTAATTCAGCCTTGACAGTTATCCCCCCATTAAATCAATCTATTTGTACCCCAAGTCTCAGATACATTCATTGATGCAACGTTGCAAAATTTCTTGCATTATGTAATTATTATAACTTGATAAGAATGCTGTAGTGGTGAGAGATTCTGATGTTTTAATATCTTTGGATGATTGTTCTTGTTTCAAAGGTCATCAAAAGGCCACATAGTTGCACTTTTATCATGTTTTTATTTGTAGGTCCTTTTGTATATGCTGATATAATGGATCTTAAAGGTTTAAAAGAGATAGTAGTCAATTATGAAGTAGATTGGTTGATCCATTTTGGAGCGTTATTAAGTGCGATCGGAGAAGCTAATGTACCACTTGCTATGAAGATTAATATTGAAGGTGTTCACAATATATTAGAAGTTGCTAAACAGTACAATTTAAAATGTTTAATACCCAGCACAATAGGTGAGTAGAGTTATTGTTAAAACATATATGTTAAAAACAGTTTTAAAGTTTTGAAATTTGTCTAGAGATAGTATGCCATCATCACTTGCCATTTTTAATGAGCAAAGTCTGTTTAAAGATATTAGACCAGAAAGACTGAAGCTTGCTCATTGATTAATTTGTAATTGTAGGTGCTTTTGGACCTGATTCTCCCAGAGCTCTGACACCAGATTTAACAATACAGCGTCCAAGAACAATTTATGGTGTTTCTAAAGTACATGCTGAACTAATGGGAGAGGTATGGAATATCTTTTCCTCTTGATGGTTGTCAAAGCATGCTTTATACAGAATAGATTTTGATATAGTTTTAAATTCAATAGAATCAGATGTAAACTGAACAGAACAGAACTGGAGAGTATGACACAATATTTATTAAACATGTTCATCAATGTTATTTTTCAACACATTTTTAGATGCCTTGAATACAAGGGTAACAAGGGTCTTGTTCTGTCATATAACACTTTAGTAAGTTTAAAGATTACCTACTATAGACTGTATGTATAATTTTGGAGTTTATTATTATTTCAGTATTATCATCATAAGTATGGTCTAGATTTCCGTAGTTTACGCTATCCTGGAGTTATATCAGCTGATACTAAACCTGGTGGAGGAACTACAGGTAGGGTCAAAGATCTCTACATTACACATGTACAGAACAATAGAAACTTCAGAGGAATTTAACTAAGGAAATAAGCTGTATGACTATATTAGAAGATTTCTTTTTGTACAAACAGATTTGACTGTGTCATGTAGCTAAGTTAGTAAGACGTGCTCTGGAACCTCCAGGAATCAGCATTTTTCAATCCTCATCCAGGTCAGAGAAGCAAATCCTCTTGTGGTTCAGAAAGAGCCCCCAATTGCTTCGGCTGTGCATGTTAAAGTCCTTCAACTTTTGGGTCCATTCAGGTGCCTAAAAAAATGATGCAAAAGTTCATTTCATTTCAAACATTGACTCTTCTTCAAGACTAATAGAACTATTGTTAAAATGTTATTTTTCAGATTATGCTGTTGAAATATTCCATGATGCGATAAAAACAGGAAAGTTTCAGTGCTTTTTAAAACCAGACACCAGATTGCCTATGATGTATGTAAAGGATACATTAAGATCCACTGTGAAGTTTCTACGTGTGCCTAGTGATCAATTAACTATGAGAACATATAATGTGACAGCTATGAGCTTTACACCAGCTGAGTTGGCTGAAGAAGTGAGAAAATTTATGCCTAATTTGGAAGTGACATACAGAATTGATCCTGTGAAACAAGCTATAGGTAAGTCAGTTCATCTTGGTAACCCTTAGTAACCAATTACATCTTCCTTTAACAGGGTTCAATCCTGGCATAAGTTTTTCAACCTAGTTTTTTGCTGTCAATGATGCAGGTCACACGGGCTGACATGTTGCTATATATGATATTTTATGTTCTGAAAGAAAATACTACAATTGTAAAAAAGATGTTAGATTCTTCAAACTAAATTATTAGAAGATGATGATTGAATCTTGTTAGGCATGAAATAATTCCAATATCAAAGCTGAAGTAAGTAACTCTAACTATAGCTTGTTTTATCTTTCAGCTGACCAGTGGCCTCAAGTTTTGGATGATAGCAGAGCTAGAGCTGATTGGGGTTGGCAGCATCAATATGATTTATCTACAATGTGTCAAGCTATGTTTGCTAAACTGAAGCCTGGTCACAATTTCAGTGGAGATAAAAAAGTTGGTGTCATGTGAACAATTTCCTAATTGAGATGATTCTAAAACTTTCTGCTGGCTAAGTAGTAAAATAAAAATGTGTTTTATGACAGGCTACGTTATATCTGTAATTGAACAAGACTTTTCTTTATACACCATTGTTATCAGCTTTAAGTAGAGCAAAATCTGAAATCAAAATGTGTCGGTATTAACCTTTTTTGGAAAACTGCTCACAATTTGCCAATATTAGTGCAAGTATCATCAACTTTCCCCATATGACATATGTTTCAGAATTTATTTTGAACTGCAGAAGACTTCATTGATTTTAAATCAATCAAGGTAAATCATAAATACATTCTTTTGCAGTTCTGAAATTTTAGTTTGAATTGTAAGTTTCTGCTTCTATGAGACCAAGATCCAAAGTGCTTTTTTTTGAAGAAATATAAGTCATATTCATATAAGTGTATTCTTGTTCCATTTTGTATATTTACATATGTAAAAAATTTTGAAATATTTTTAATAGCATTTTCATAATAATATAATTCTTTAAAATATAATGTACATATATGTCACATTGTTTTAAAGCTTTTTTTAAATCACAGTTTTTTGTTTTAATTCATTGTAAATATTTTGTAAATTATTTCATTTCATGTATGTCCAATTATCTTGTAAGTGTACTGTAATTCACTGAAATTTACAAAAAGAAAAAGGAATAATCAGATAGAAAGCTCCAGTAATGGGAGACTACTCTATATTTCATAATTATTTTATTTTTATTGAAAAAGCTTCAAGAATAGAATAATGAACTTTCCAAATTTACACATCATTGAAAATAAAAAATGATCACGTGATTTGAATTCAATAGGCCCGTCAATGTCTGTACAGATGGATGGGTGATGCCTTGTACTCTTGTACTTTTATGAAGAATCTCAAAAAAACTTATTTATTTCCTTTTGTTTTTGTTGTTCATAGTTTTCTTTATATTTTTTCTTTGCTATGTTGTGTTCTTTTTATATGATCCTGAAAGTTATATGATAAAGAGATGAAAATGACTACTTTTGGTTATATTTTCACTATTTTCTATTAATAGTTTATTATTTATTTTTGAGTTATGTCTTGTTTATTATCAGTTACATGGTTGAATATTCCTGAAAGTGTACGAAACCTTTGACTAACAAAACTATGCTTAATTTATATATTTTATAATCTCATTTAGTTTTTATTCAATTAAATGTTTAAAACCCAGAAATCAGTTAATTATTTTCTATATGAAATGCCGACTGTTTGAATTTTACTGCGAAATTTCTAAAGAAGATAGTCATAGTGTGTTTCTGTCCGTCACAAAATTACTCGTCTTGGATTCAGGGGTTTATTATTGGCAAAGGTCGGGATAGATTTTGTCTGTTTCACTTTTGCCGCGGTTGGAGAGTTTGAAATGGGAAGTTCATCTTGATTTTGGATTGGACAATGCATGTACACTCCATGTGTTTGATATTGCCAGTATTCATTCACCAAAAAAGGAATAAAGAACAATAGCTTTTTGTAGAAAATTGTTTTATCATCTTATAACTTCTCTTATAAATTTACAGACAGGGTTTTGTTTGAAACTAACTATTATCGTGTTTATTAGTTTCTGATGATAAGTTTTATTCATGGAGGATTTATTACTTAACAATCCATATGTTTCAAGGGAACAGTCGTAAATATAGGCTATATGCCTTACTGCCTGATTAATTTAATATTTTATTCTATATTTTATTCTAAAGAAGTATATGGTTGATTGGAAATGGAGATGTTCTCAAAAATGATCCCAGAAAAGGAAAATGTCCACCTATCATATCTATACAAATCACCTCTATACTTGTATACTGAGGAGGGGACCGGTGTGAAACATCTTTTTTTCTTTATTAACTTACTTTCGTTGTATATTTAAACTGTTTATGAAGAGGATGCCCTGTAGTAGAAAATAAATAAGCAAGAAACCCCCTTGACCTTAGGTGTGTCCTCAGTAAGAATAACCTTTTAACTGTTCAGGACAATGATTGAAGAATATTATCTATTTTCATCCAAACAACACAACAATTATACTGATAAATAGAGATATAATGTATATAAACACAAACTGGTCAGTTACTGTAGTTGACGCCGTATTGGTGGGTGTAATCTATCGTTCCAGTCCTCATGTGCCCCTTTCTGCAAAAATGACGTCATACATGCCCCATTCCCCCGCCCTTTCATACTTAGTAGCCCTACACTTTAAGCACACAAGCTAGATAACGTAACTTTTCATTGTCCACTTAACTGGTATTTAGAAGAATACAAAAGAAAATAATATACAACCCAAATTTATGTTAACAATTTACAAGTTAACATCAATGTATTTGTAAAGGATTTGTAGTAGGAACTTTGTATTTTAAACATGAATTATGTATTGCTTATCGACTGTCTCTGAAAAAAAGCATACCAAACAGCTTCAGGCATTGTTTTTTTTCAAAAACGGATTTATTCTTATGGGCAGTAACGGCATATTGCTCCCACCAGGAAGGTGATTCGTTAATGATTTAGGTGACAATAGGTAAAATATCTTGACTATAATACAATAGATACTGGACATGGTGTCAGTTTACCACGTGTGTTGACATAATGTTTGACAGCTTTTAAAATCTGTCATATTTCATATTATCTCTAGCGCGATTTGTTATTTTGATCTCTGATCTTGCAGAAAGATTCAGGAAAAATGATAGAATTAACGAGGTAAGACGATTTTTATTTTCATTTCTTAGTGACTAGGCATAGATGATGGAAATCCGTCCCTAAATCAACAGCTGTCAAAATAAAACCCAAAATATAACAATGTAAAGAATCGAAGTCCCTTTGGACATCACACAAAATTTATGAACCTCATATTCTCCAGAGATAGCTTCATGGTTGTATACTATTGTTGATGTTTCCTCTAAATTCCCCATATCATCTTTTATCTGANATCTGAATTACCAAATAAATCATTGAAATACAGTTATAAAGGGCACTAAAATAACTAAATAACTAA
>NW_008706746.1:3652406-3707608 GCF_000327385.1 Lottia gigantea
CCCCCCCCCCCCCCCCCCCATTTTCATCTTGTTCTAAATAAAAAGATAAACCAAGTTTTTGCAAGCGTGCGATCATTAATGCACAGATAGGCTATCCGATATTCCAGAGAAATAGCTTCCGTTCTAGTGACATATCAAATCACAACCAATGAAGGTTAGTGTGAATTGTACCTTAGACTTCAACTATATCACCCCTGTATGTACCGACACCCTTATCACTTTCCATTCATAATAACCTCAATCTATTTCCAGCCTAGACGATAATATAATACCAGTTCAGACGGCTACTCTGTCTGTTTATTTTGGATAATGGGAGAGACTTCTGTTTTTCTGCATACGTCAGAAATTTATCATATTATGTCATTTGCAAATCCGTGCTCCAAAATAGCGTTATTAGCTATGATAGGATAAGAAATCTCCGAGGGAGATTTCGGCTAACCTTTAACTAAAAAATAAAAGAGATGTCATTAAAAAGGTTCTGTTATGCTTTGGCTATTGTACAATTAAAATCTGTAACTATCTAAGTATATCAGGGTATGGAGTAGAAGTCGTTTATTATACAGGTTAATCTATACAGTCAAGTAACCTAATTTCGTGGAAATCTATTATTCGTGGATTTCCGGAAAGGATTAATAAGTTACATGAGCGACCTTGCGCGACCTCCGCATTAGTTTGTTTTGATAAACATGGGTTTTCTGTACAATATCAGCTAGTAGAATGAATCCAGTAGTTTCAAGCAAGGTAAAATGTATTAATGTATACTTTGACAAATACAAAATGGCGGATTTCACTTATTACCAAACGTCACCATTTTTTATCGCCTGAATTTCCTTATAATCCCAAGCTGTAATCGGAATTCCAAGTGTCATCTGCTAGAATGTAGTCCAACGAATGAAGTCACGTGATCAACTAGCGGATTCCGTGTCAGCAGAAAATTTTAATGGAACACAAAGTGGACCATATTCTTATGTTGTTTCAGTGACTTTTAGCAATAAATCACGCTACGTATCATATTTTGTCAGTCACTATTTTTTTTTTAAATCGTGGTTCTTTGAAGGAATTGGCACTAGTTATAATGAATTGATATAAAAGATAAATACTAAGAGAAGTTAATTATACCACCCGGTATCCATACATACAATGTGTTTTTCTAGACTTATTTATAGATCAAACATTGTACACGAAAATAGGTGACGCATTCTGCCGCCGTTGCCGAGATGGTTGCTCATGAAATATGGGTCAAAGTGAAGGATTCATAAAGAAAATCGAAATAAACCAATTTTAATTATTTTGTAGAATATCTGAGGAAACATCTAAGACATAAAAAAAAAATTCGTTTTTTTAACTTTGACGAAATTCGGTGTTGGATCCTTATATCCACGAAAATAGGTTACACCACTGTAGTAATTTTCTTTTCATCATTCTGTTGCTTATCACTTTCATTTATTTCAATTAGTTACATAAAAAGAAGTTATAAATTGAGAAGTTATGATTCCACAAGTATCGGCAATCATGTTTACTGAGATTTTTCATTCTGAGAGACCGCCATCGTAATCTATAATATTTACATATATATTTAGGTCCTACATGGAATAGCAAGAGAATAAAGATTGTGTATTAACAACTATTTATTAATTTTGAATACATTCAGTAACATTTGTAACGGGAACATAAACCTCGGTGTTAACATGTACAGATAATATATACACCTTGATTTAATGTGTATATTTATTGGATGAAATTGACCAACTGTAAATTATAGTATCATTAGGCTATTTCAACTGCCTTTCATTCTCAACTCAAACTGTTTTGGCATTTATACTATAATTTAGTCGAAAAGATAATAATAATGTTAGTACGTGTATTTTAAAGGAAATGTTTCTACTATAATTTAGTTAAGGGGATAATAACGTTATTATTCTTAAAGAAATTGTTTCTAGTCGAGGGGATAATAAGGTTAGAATTCAGTTACCTTAAATGTATTGTCTCTCCTCAAGAGGCTAATGACGTTAGTATTCGAGTCTCTTAAAGGTTCAGGTTCGGCATTTTCGGGAGTTGATTTTGGTCTTGAATATAGTGTAAGTTCTAAAAATGTGCGAAAATCGCATAATTCCATCCAAAATACCACAAACTATTTTCTATGTCTATATATGACAGGATCCCAAGAAAAGACGAGTCGTCATTTTCACTTTCAAACTAGCATACTTCTGGACACACATAATATGCATATTATGTTTCTGCTATAATTTAGTCAAGGGATAACACATTATATTATTCTGTTATCTTCAAGGAAATGTTTCTGCTATAATTTAGTCAAGGGATAATAACATTATAGTATTATGTTATCTTCAAGGAAATGTTTCTTTTATAATTTAGTCAAGGGATAATAACATTATAGTATTCTGTTATCTTCAAGGAAATGTTTCTGCTATAATTTAGTCAAGGGATAATAACATTATAGTATTATGTTATCTTCTAGGAAATGTTTCTTTTATAATTTAGTCAAGGGATAATAACATTATAGTATTCTGTTATCTTCAAGGAAATGTTTCTTTTATAATTTAGTCAAGGGATAATAGCATTATAGTATTCTGTTATCTTAAAGGATTCATTTCTTCTATAATTTAGTCAAGGGATAATAGCATTATTATCTTGTTTCTACTTTAATAGCTTCAAGGGATGATAACGTTAGTTTATTATCATACGAAAGAAATTGTTCCATTTTAGTTAAAGGATAATTTTTCCTTGAAGGAATAATGGGGCTTGAAGTCTTAAGTAAAATCTTAGTTCTTTAATGTAGAAATTATGATTTTTTGGTGTCTTGAAGTTATTCATAATATTTTATGACGGAAGTCCTTTAATCGAGTAATTATCTTCACGTTAAATGAATACTGACATGTATAATTCTAAATTCAGTATTTAAAGTTTTATCTTCTGTAGCTGATAACATGATCTAATCAGACAGATGGACGAGTCTTGTTTATTTCTTTGTTTTATCTCGTGTAGTTATTCCCATGATGTGGTAGTGTTGTTAGACTAGAATGTGGTTTACCTGTATTACTACTCTTGCCGTTCAAGAAATAGCTCTTAATGGTCAGGTAAGATTCCTCTTTATAGTAAAGCATGGGACATATTCACTTATGGCATATTAAAGGAAAACTCAACATCGATTTGACATTATTCTGGTGCTGCGATAACCATGACGTAAACACTAAACATGTGTTTGCTTTTTCTTAGATCCCCATTCACTGTCAGGACGCTTGTTAACAGGTGCTTTGTGATATCATATGTTAGAGCTAGAAACTGATCTACTCTGTACAGTGACAGTCCTACAACTAAATAAATACAATAACAGTCTTGTTGGCTGTTTCATGAGAATCCCTGTTTCCAAATTTCGTCTCCTATCAGACTAAACATGAAATGAACGATTTATGCAAATTTTGCTTATAGTTTATGAATTTTACACTGATTAATATGCCGGAAGCAGGTGAGCATTTAGTTAGTTATAAAATTTTTGCGTTCAATTCTGTCGCCTTGCAATTCAATTCTGTCGCCTTGCAATAACTTCTTTTGAGAATTGAAGTGGACAAGGATAGCCTAAGGATTTTGATTTGTTAGAAAATAGAAATTAGCTCCGCGTTAGACGTGCAGGCCCTTCCATCTAACGTGTCCCGTTTCGTAAATTCGAAGACTTTTTAGAACCTATAGAATTGTATTCAATACAATTATTTGTTATATTTGACTTATGAATAAATTTGATACCTTCAATATATGCTAAAGACATCTTCTTTCATTCGTATATAAAAACGTTGATGCTAATTATTAAAATGCAATGACATGTATAGCAGGGCATTGTCAATTTATCACTGATACTATATTTTCACCGTTTCCAAATAATGTTTCTATTACTTTTATTAAGCTGAAGAAGTCGTACTAGTTAGTGAAGTCTAGTTTTATCGAGATTAATAATGAATGAAAAATAACAAATCAATGAACTGCTTTGAAAAACACGCAGCAAGTGCATTTCTTTTTTTTTTACTCGGCACAGGCTAGAGTTATATAGCCGTAACTGAATCTCTAAAGAAAGCTGCACTTTCTTCAACAAATGGTCACCCCTACCTTGCCCTCATAACAAAGTCATCTTGTTAAAGTGATACTACGTCTTAGAATGAACATACAATTGAGGTTCCCGAAATGGTCAATATGAGTATATATTTATCAGTGAACTTACCTGGTGTCATAAAGTTATAACAGAATCCCTGTAAAATCTAGAAAATTCGAAAATTCATTGTAAAAATCTTGATATTAAGCGTTTTTCAATAGTTAATTGTATATTTATGGATAATTACTAAGTTTTTTGGATTTATCGGATTATATAAGGAACCTGTTATGTTATTTATGACACCAGGTAATCTACTGGCTATTATTCGCCAAGTTTAATATTCTTAAATTTGATGTTAATTCTAAGACGTATAGTATCACTTTAAGCTGTCGTAACTTGAATTACATTTTCCATATAGTAACCAGGCAGACTACACATACACATCTATTGTTTCATATAGTAGTCTGTCATAACAATAGTCACTTCTTTTTTATTTACGCTTCTGCTACTAATTTTTTACTGATAAAAAAAAAAACCCAAAAATCATCAACCTTGATGCATCTACCATATTCGAGTGCACATTTTAAAATACATTAGATCGCAGATGGCATGATAATCTACATTGTGTTGTAATAGTGCTACAGAACAACGTGAACCAAAAATATTCCCTCTGCAATAACAATTTATCCCAAGAAAGGACCCCAATCAATATGGTTTCGTTAAGCAATCGAAAATATTAAGGTTGTGTTCAGGCATTAAGGCAGGTTTTCAGCACCCTAAAATTAGTTTAGGATTATGGAGCCAAGTATGGGATCAAGTCCGATAACGACCCGGTTATATGATCTTCTGGGGATTATCTTTTCGAAGGGATTATGATATGTTTTCTGTGACTGAGGTTCTGCTTTGAAAAATGTATATATTTGTTTATAGTCTGAATTTTCTGCTTGTAGTTTGATGAATTTGTCTTGACGCGTTGCATGTTCGTTGGAATAAAACTCATGTGTAATCATCCCTACTTTTATAAATGAATATTTTATATGTATTTATATCATTTTTATGTCGAAAATTAAGATATTTTATTTATATAGAATTAAATCAGACACTTCAAACATTATTTATGTATATTATCTAAAAACTATTTCAAGGTGTTACTTGGATTTTCTCAAGTGGTTTGAGAAAATATGTTTCACGTGTTACGTTTTTCTGAGATACAAATCAAACACTTTTCCTCTTCCACATCTTCGCAATGTCAGGAACTTCTTCTAATACTGCAATGGCCACCTTTCTGGAATAAAGTCCGGTTTATACTCCGCAAAGCGAAAAAGCGAAGCGAAGATAAAGAACCTATAAGCGAAACTTTTATTCTACACCGATCGCGATAGCGATGTCAACACAAATCTGTCAACGACAGTTTTTTTCTCTGATTGATTGCCAAGACAATGGTTGCTCGAATTTCTAACATAGTTATGAGAGTCATTCCCGAAAAACCTTGCATTTGGGCATGCGAGGGGTCTGATTGGCTGTATTCCCTGGCGTACAATCCATTCAAATTGCTGCATCCCGTGATACATGAACAGCTACTATTGTAGTCAAGGTATAAGACGAATAAACAAGACACTTATCGTAATTGATCTAAAACAACAAATAAATTGCAAGTTTGACTACACGCAGAATTATTTTACAAACTTTGGCACTCTTCTGAGCAAAATCATCAGGGATTAATTTTCAAAATGAATGTTCAATACGTAATACTACTATAAAGATCGAGATTCGGCTTATCAAGTCGGACAACATAATGCAGTGTGAAATGGAAGGAATGCCACTAAATACAATAATTGTTAATATAATTCTTTGATATTTAATTTCTGTTCAGTCTTGAAACAATCGCCACAGCCAATGAATAACCATTTAGACCATCTATTTTTATCTAGTATATTGGCACGGTGATTAAAATAGTTAACTGTTGTTTGGAAACAGAAGTTTTTACGTCAATACACCATATTTTTTGGCAATTTAACAGAAATGTGTTTATGGACATAGCTTTATAGTAAGTATAATGTAAAATAATATTCCTTGGGTGTGGAAAATGTTATTGAAAAGTAAACTCTGATATTTAAAACCAGTATCTAGTACATGGTTTGGTTTTTTTTATCTGACAACAAATAATTTAGCATATACTGCATGTAATTAAGTCCCCCAAACAATTTAGTCTGCAATGTTTGGGATACAATTCCATGTTTTCGGTTTGTTAAACTTCAGATAAAAGCCACCATGGGAGGAAACGGTAAAGTCAATTAAAATTTGTAAGTTTTTCTAAATGCACAAAATGTAAAAATGGTAAAGTGCTCACATGTTTCATCACATTTTTACTTATCGAAGTAATTTAATATGTAACTTTATGACGTGTTTTATATGAAACCTGAGATAGCTTGTTTGTTTTGATAATTCTCGATCGATAAGACATCCAACAGTTTGAGCTGTCTGCATGGTTAATAAAACACATATTGATAATAGTTCTCTTGTATAAAATATATTAGTTTTTATATTAATATCACATTATATAGCAAGACATCTGTTAAATGGGAAATTGGAATGTTGTCCTGTGGTTTAGTATATTTCATAAATTCTTTTAACCAATTTTCTTATCTATCCTGTTTGATACGAGGTAAGTAATCTGAAAGTGTAAATGTAAATGACCGCTGCAAACCAAATACCATATGCCGTCGGGGTGTTCCTTTTGTTTATATATATATATATTGATTTCTTGAAATGAAATGATGCAGATTGAATCTAATAATTTCTACGTGTGCTCAATATAAGAGAACAGCAGCTTCTGTGAAAACTCTATGAATACTTCATACCTGACCATCATCTGATTCTCTATCTTTTATATAGGCACAGCTTTATGGAACAACAATCACTGGTTAAAGTTTTATGCAACGTTTCGACGTGTTTCCCCCGTCGTCCTCAGGCACATAATGAGAAGAAGTGATGGGGAAACTATATATACATTAATGCTTATTATTAAGAACACACAAGAGATAAATGGTTTATTGATACATTACATTAAATTTTAACAGGTACAATAAGAGGTACATAATTCTATATATAAATAATAACATACAGGCTGATTAAGTAATATAATTGAAACAAAGTAAATGAATTAAAAAAGATTAATTGAAGACTAAATAATCAACTATTGCTAGTATTGGAGTCTTTTATTAATAGAAATTACATTGTTTCAAATAACTTACTATGCTTAAAGTTGGAGATTGCATAAAACTTAACCAGTGATTGTTGTTCCATAAAGCTGTGCCTATATATCGTACTCACAATTGCTAAATGCCATTCAAAGACTTCTATCTTTTATATTTCGACAATATTGACAAACAAAAAGCATTCTAAATTATCCAACAAGCCAAAAAAATCCCCCAAAACGTGTTTTGGTAATTTTCTATTGAAAGAAACGTAGAGCACAAAATATATTCTCGGGTATATTTTACGGAGAATAAACAATCGAAAATTGCTAATTTGTAATTCCAGACAAAGATGATATTGAATCTGATCTTGATGTCATGAAATTATTAATGGTATTGCTGTGGCAAGAACACATGGTCGGATGTCTATACTAAAATGGGCTAATATTGTTTAAATGTTTTGAGTATACAAGTTTCAAGAAATGTGTACAACAAGACTGACTTCGAACTTAAGGTTCTCAAGTTCTACCAAACATCAGTTTGACCTCCAAGAAATACCAGATCTACCTGCCATAAATATTTACATTAAGAGCCTAATTAAAGTATTTCCTGTCCAGTACAAGATTTATTAGTAATTAACCATAGAAAATACTGTTTAGATTTTTCTACTAAGATCTAAATCATAACCTTCTTGAAATGCATTTTATTCTAGACCAATCAAAAAGCTTTGAAAAAATGAAATGGACTATACGTCCTACTTTTTTATGCACCTTTTTGAGCCGAACAACGCTACGCAATGTGTAATGAGGGAATTATGAGACATTAGCCTAAATTTTAGATTTTCAACTGCAAGGTGCACAATGCCTTGAAAGAGAAAATGTGTGAATTATTTTTTGAGTTAAAGATGGGTTTCCTTATTTTGTAGTGTCAAATTAAGATAAGTTGATTAATTGGTGTTTTTCTAATGAACTGTCATGTATTCTCAATCATATCATTATGTTCCAGTTGCATATATTTAGAGTTTTAACCAATCATAAATGTCCATGTATGTACAGTCTGGACAAACAAAAAAAGACTTTTTGACCTTTCTTGATCGGTCACTCTCTGGAATTCTGCTTGAAATTCTCTTCTAATTTAGCTAATTATGAATTAATTATGGACATGTGAGACAAAATGGTATTTTTCTACGTCATAAGAACACCTCTACTTTCTATTCATATAAGTATTAGCATTTTCATTTTCATAAATATATATTCTGAAAGCGATACAAGTTTGATTTTATAAAGGTATATTAATCATTGTAATGTGCATTTTGATATGTAAAAAACGTACTACAAGTAGGTTTTGCTCTATAATCGATCACACAAACTTCCTTATCACAAATGAATTGGCGATCCTAATGCAGTTATTTAGTCTTATCTAATATGCATGATTGATAACACAACTAATTGATTTGCAGTATAATTATTGCTTTTTTTCTCAGTCATGGCTGACAGACTGATATATCTAGGCGTGGTTCACACCTTGTGGCACGATAGATAATGATTTATATATTTGTGGTGTATGTATTGCCTGTAATACTATAATAAACTTGATATATACCGTTGAGACCAATATTTTTTGACGCGAGTTTACTAAAATTCAGAATTGATTTGAATAATTTTACAGATAATCCTGATGTCTGTTAAAGGGGAGGTGTTTACAGAATACTTTGGTTGAAATGCTTTTATAGTTTTCAGGTAGTCCATTTAGTACGGGTTGCTGTAATTGATTCAAATTATCTTAATCTTAATCTTATAGGAGCTCAATAATTGTTCAGTTAAACGTGTTTGATAGTCCAGAAAGAAATGAGGTGATATATATATATGACATGATATGATGCATATCAGCATAACTTGATCAGCATATCATTGAACTACTGAATCCTTGGGCTCTATTGAATACTTATTAAAATAGTCAACCTAAGACAAATTGAACGTGGTTAAAAAAAAAAGAAAAAAATTAATATGATTTTGTGAGCCTCTTCATATCAGTTGAAATCTAACGTCATATTTTTTGTCTGCAGGCAAATCTGATATAATGGTAGCCTTAAGCTTTTCATGTTTATAGAAAATTTCTGTTATTTTTCAACCTTCTTCAATCTTTTTTTTATTGCTTTGAACGATTATGATCGATATGGGACCACTTGGTTCACCCTTCCTTTATAATGTGACATCATGGGTGAGATTATGTATATAATCTTCATAATTTGTCTTAACACTTCAAACCATGCATGAAATGTTCAACAGAGTTTTTCAATATCTATTCATATCTAACAGTTCATTCATAGAGACAAACACGACTCTACCAACTGGAGAATTTAACTTTTTTATTTCCTCTTAACAAAAGTGCAACATATTGCAATTATATCGACATTGGCAATGTGGTTTTCTTTGTGTGTGATACATGTATTGGCCTAGTATGGAATAATATTTTTTATGATCTGTTTAATTCGACAAAGGAATATTTAAGTAAGTTATATGTAATATTATTGATATCATATGGTTTATGTGCCAATTTTCGTGGATAGTAATGTCATATATTATTTTTCCTATCACTTTATATCTTGGTATTATTGTATTCAATTTGGCGATGTTTTGATGCAATGTAATAAGATTAATGAAAAGTGTCTGCTGTATTGCAGTATTAATTAACTAAAGAGTAAAATCAGAAACTTTATACCAAAAAGGAAAATTGATTATTATATTACGGCATGACTACCGGTTTTGGCAATGTAGGTGTAGTAACATGATATTACAAGTTTAACTAAGTTTAACATCCATTTCATTTATTAATTGAATCAAAAGAATATATATTTCGGAACAATTATCATATCTGTATGCATACTCGTATCAAATCGCATTGTTCTAAGAAAACTGTTATCATGCATAGTATAGCAAATTCTATTGGCCGATGGAAAGCATAATGAGAAGGCTTTTTACCTTTAAACAATGATTTACAGACATCAACGAAAATCATCAATCACCTGAATTAACCATATGCACAAAGTAATGTTTTGAAACCTGTTTACACGGAAGAACTGTTACATTCCCACGATGACAATTTGTGAAATCATCGCTTCTTGTTTATACGTGGGGTTCATTTAATCCGAAACTCCTAAATTTACTTTAAGTTTGACTAGATTTCATCCGATACATAGCGCAGCACTAGAATTGAAATATTGCTTACCAGCATTTGCGAACAACTTGATTGACGACAACATCCCTGTTGCTAAGTAACCAGTTGTTAGCAGTGGTGAGAGTCAAGATTCCCAGATGTTGCCTTCGAGTTGATCGTTGTTGATCAATGTCACGATTTGAACGTTTTGTAATGTGGTGGATCGGACGAATTTGAATTTATCTACTGTCTTTAAGAACATTATTTAGAGTTTAGAGGGATATAGATGGATATATTAAAGTTTGATTTTCGGACAAGGTAGTATTTGTAAATATTATGATACGCGGGTCGAAATTAATCTGAATAGTTGTATTCTTAGAAAATCTTTGTAGCAGGCTACTGGATTGAAGATAATATTACGCTGTGGTCGTACTGCTTGTAACACAAATGTCCATTAGTTATATGGAGTTTTTGAAATATCATATCTCATTCGAACTAGGTTAATGAAAATATGCGAATATGAAATGCAAATATTTTGTGTTTACTAATATTCTTTTCTTTATTTGATGATCGAAAGGGTAGACTGATAATATGAATATCAACTATTTTTTACTTGGCCTATTAGTCATAATGAAGCCTGAAACACAGGGTCATGAAAATTTATAAACAAGAATCCTGATCGGCTTTTAATATATACAGATTGGTTATGCACTGATTTAGTTGAAAAGAAAGCAGCTTCTGTTGACAAGTAAGAAGTCAATATTCAACAGAACATGATGTCGATCAAATAGGAATGAGGTCTGGTTCCCAGCAAAGTATGAGTATTTTTTATCACTTGTTCACTATTATTTTATATATTTAGGTCTGAATTATACTATTCAATTAATTAAATATTATATTTAGATAGCTACAATTATATTTTTATGGTTCATTTAACACCGCATTATACCAGTTTACTATACAAACGTGATAGTATTCAATGTATAATAATAACATAGATTTTAACCGTAACATTTCACACGATTGAATACCATATTCTGTACATACAGACTAAATAACAGAACGCAATGTTTGGTATAGTATACTCATCAGTTTGATTTTACACAACATTTTAACAATTTACATTGTCATCGTCAGGTGACGATGTTGTGTACAAAAAGGTTCAGGAGATTATGTCGATTGATTACCAGACTGTATTAAAGTGACAGATACAGCATTTCCGATAGTAAATCATACCAGGGGCCCAGAAACGTGAATTATTCGGCTAAACCAATCAGTAATAATGTTTACACTTACCGTCGAAATTTGAGTCTTCAAATCCAAGTGTATCGATAATTATCTATGTTTGAAAGTTATTTTAACGAGTTGTCATTTTAAGAGACTTTTCATTCTGAATATCTGTTGATGACGTCATGTGTATACAGTTGACTCAATCGTCCTATCCCACATCCTCTACGCACAGCTGCGACGGAAGATGTCTTGGTGTCAGAGACTATATCAACAAAATATTTGTGTTTAAGGTCTATTTGAAGGAATTTTCGCACAGTTTTAGTAGTTCTGAAGATTATTTACATAAATTGAAAGCTTAAATCAACTTGAGATCGTGGTCTTCAGCGTGGAAAAATCTTGTTTATTCGGTCAGATCTGGAGGTCGGTTGTGGCAATCGTATAAATAGTAGAACCTTTTTGACGTCTCGACTTTTGACAGATCGAATCGCATTGAAAGAGTGGGATGTATGGTTTTGATATTTTCATCTTCTCCTATTTGTCTATACGCAGAGTTCTTGAAGATAGACATGTTTGTGAATTTATCGCTACGAAAAAAGCTATATTCAGACCTTTCCCCAGTATTGTCATACTTAATAACTCAGCTATCTGATAATATCACCTAATGGGTTGACTTTTATTTTTTATCTCTCCAAATTCAATCAAGGTCATATTTATCAGTAGGTATATATAAGAGTAATCATGGATAAATCCTACCTCCTCCTCGATAGAAAAATAAGAACATGAAAAGGAGTAGGGTCGGGTAGCCCACTCGCAACACTTGCATGTGTATATGTATTTTTCTGTATGTAGGCCTAGATATATTATTAAATTGTGATCATGTACACAGCAACATAGTCTGTCCATTTAATATACTTGTGTATTTGTTAAACAAAATGGATTGCGCCAAGTTTGTTTCGATATATTGATCTCTTGTAATAAGGAATGGATCCAAATTTTGCTACTTGCAGAACTTCGCAGGAAATAAATTCTAATAATTTTGATAACTAAACTCGAGATCTTTGATCTATGAGAATAAATATTTTTCAAGACTCTTTATTTCATTACTTCCTAAAAGGATGATTGCAAAATGATAAAATGATAGAGTTTTTGTGGTGAATACTGAAAACATACAGACATTTTAACAAACAAAACGAAATATACTACGCCCGAAGTAACAATAATATAACTAAAATAGCAATTGTTGTTGCATTTTTTTTATTTACATTATTTTAATGTTGATAGTTTCAAATTAATGATGTGTCATATTACGACGTTTATCGATAGGTATTATTATACATAAGTATACTGGTAATATGAAATTATATACTTGATTGGACTTTGATTGCTGAGAAACATATTATGATAGTAAGTAGGGATTTAAAGTTTACACCCTAAACTTTGTAACTGCCTCGCTAGTTGATTTCTTTTTATTACTTTGTAAGTTATTTATTTTGTTGGGAATTATCAAATACAGGAAGAATAAAATGCATGTATCAGTATACTATTTCATAGGCCTACTAGATTTGACGTTTTTATTAGAATGATTGAATTTCTTTTAAAACCTAAAACTTTCAACTCTTATATGCTTTTGCGTCCATTAAGATCACTTTACTGTTTCCTCCAAATTCTTACTTTTACAATAGAACCAAGTGTTTGTTAGCGGCACGTTATAGTGAGTGTTACTCGAGTTATTGTACGACGAGTCAAATCCGACCTGAGACTCAGATATAAGTAGATGAAAGAGTAACAATATAACCAATGAATCTAATAAAATATTGATTAATGTTATTTTTCTACTTCAAGGTCCACAGTAACATGGTATGATATATAATATGGACGAGGATGGGATGTTAGATAATGGTATTATACCTATTAGAAACGGACGTTTACCTGGACAAATTAAACTACCAAAACGTTACGAATCAGCTTGTCAACCAAATCCCGCGATGAAGGTTCCCAGGTATCGGAAAGTTAGTATTGCTCAAATGAATGGCAACACAATGAATGATCGAATTGAAGACCTGACGCAAGCTATGCTGTGGATCAAACAGGAGTTGGTAAGAATATATTGTTTCAATAAAGACTATTGAAATTTAAAAAAAAAAAATTTTTGCTTACACCCAAATCAATAATATTTAATTCCCCCATGTTTCCTGACTGTTTCTAATCTTGTCGACTATTGGTCATTTTCTGATATTGGGTATAAATGTAAGTGTTATATATCAATGGTATAGTAAATAGTCTTCACAGTAATTTACGTCTGAAATTGATTCCGTTAGTAGTAAATGTAAAAAATTTAATTTCAGATTATGTTAAGGCAGCACGATATTTTATTAAAAAGACAATTTTTCAATATTCAAGACACTATCAAGTCATTACATAAACATTCGGATTCTAACATGAATGGATCTCTAGAAACAGATTGTAAGGGGGACCATTCTGAACCCATAGTGCATGTGTTCTTGCGATCTTCCTCAAGTATAACAGCAATAAACGAAAGTGATGATGACGAATCCGGGAGTGACGATTCAGATTTCAGACCCCGGACTGCATCCATGACAACATCACGTGATCTAGCGGCTTTGGCGAGAAGACGAGGAAGTAAAGAACTAATTTAGCAGGAGCAAAATGTGCTAGAAATTTGTGCCAATGTATATTACTATCGTGTTATGTGTCAAAGATCCACGTGTGTCATGGAAAGACTGTGGTTTGTGCCATCTTTTCATCGTTGTAGAGAAGCATTGGGTAATATCACGTCTTCACCCAAAATCACAGTCATCGTCCTTTTTGTTTTTTTCAGTAGTAATCTTAACATCACATTTCTAGATGTGATGATTCAATTTGATTGTGGCAAGTCATATATCCGGGAGACAATGGTTTTATTGTGTTTATTTGTAGTAATGGACGGTTGTCACATTTTTTCAGAGGTCAATCCCATTTTTCCCAAAAATATCAATTTTGTTATCATTGATATAATTTGATTGATTCATGACCCCAATGTTATGTTCATCCAGTGCTTGATACTTTCGACATCGTTATGGTATTAAATGGTTTTATATTGCTTAGTCGGTGGGTGTGAAATTCCGAATTCCTGAACCGTCCGAACTGTCCGAATTGGGTCAGAAAAGAATCGAAACTAAATTTGCGCCAAGGGGCGTGCACAAATTCGGGAATCAAAAAATTTTACATCAAAAAACGAATATTTTTAAAAGCTTTCATTTGGTCAAATCACAATTTATAATGCCGTCTATGAATTGATATTTTTGATTTTTAATAAATATAATCGTTATTATTCAATAGACACTTTTGTGATCGAAGGCGTCTTCCCATTCCCACAAAGTTTGATGCCAATATGAATGATTGGAACAGACTAACATGCAGTGAGTAAGATGTCCTCTGCCCCTCCCCCTCTGTCACAGTGTTTCAACATTTGACACCTTTCTTGTATCATAGAAGTTTGTATCTGTAGCTAAGTGCTTAGATTGCAGTCAAGGTATAGAATAAATAAACCATGCAATCAGACTCACCTTTTTTATACGCCCACATGGAAATGTGGACTTGTAGGCTTGATAGAGACTACAGTTTTCTCATCCGATCTTGATGAAACTTGGTATGCATCTATATATTGATGAGGTTTCGGTCAAGTTCGGAATTAGTAATAATCTGATGTACGGTTTCAGAGTTATGACTTATAGATGATTTGAAAATTCATTATTAAGCCACTAAAGATTTTGTTATCATTTCTGACAGCTGGTAGTGGGCGTATGTTATCTTTCCTGGCAAGCTATTCATTTAATGCCACATAGCTGTAGAGGTGTTTTTCCAATCTTCTTCTGCAGCCACCATATCGACCAACACATTTTCTGAATGGTAGGGGGGCAAGGGTGGGGAAAATGTTGACTGGTTGTGAGGAACAGCAAGAACCAAGAGTTCAAACTTTTGGTAGCTATTTAGATTTAAACCTCCCACTCAAGGGAGATAATTGGAAGACGTCTTCGATCAAAAAACAACAAAAAGTGCCCATTGAATAATAGCAATCATATTTATTAAAAATCAAAAATATCAATTCATAGACGCCATTATTATAAATTAAGTGTAAACAAAAAATCAAAAAAAAACTTGTGATATGACCAAATGAAAGATTTTAAAAATATTCGTTTTTTTTGATGTAAAATGTTTTGATTCCCGAATTTGTGCACGACCTTTGGCGCAATTTTATTTCCGATTTTTTTGTCTTTTCTGACACAATTCGGACAATTCGGACAGTTCGGGAATTCGGAATTTTACACCCACCGTTGTTTAGTCATTCTTAAGGCTAAGTCCGTCTACAATAGCAGATTGCCCATAGACGTGAAAGGTCACATTTATTTTCATAATGGTGGAATGTGTTCATCAGATTAACTATGATCAAAACGTCTAGCAAATATTGCAAATGTATACTAATTGGACACCAAGGGACTATGCGATACATGTTAATGTGAGCACATTTTGTTTGAATTACGAGTAATAAAAATATAATTTTCTTTCTTTCGGGATTATTGAAATATGAAAACCTTAGGTCAACTAATCAGTTTATTCAGAAATAGCAAGATGTCGATTGAATCAATTTATATTCGTTAAATTATTCTGTTCAGATTACAATTTGAAGCGTGATCCATTTTATTAATTGCAGTTTGGCAACAGGTACAAATATTCGCACCTTTGTCGACCCTCATGGAAACCAGTTTCGAAACTAAAGAGTTTATTTGGTTTTCGTTTTTACTATAGAATTAAAATCACTTTAAATTCTGTGATATTTCACATATTGAATACTTTCTAAACTTCTGGTTGCCGTATTGGTTATTTCATAGCAAGATTTGTATAATTAATATACTTTAGATCATCAGATCAACTACCTTTTTTTTAGTATATACTCTGCAGTGCTTATTTGCACATGTTGTTACAATTTCAACAGTACTCGTATCTGAGCAAAGCTAGACACCGTCGGTTATTGATTGAGTTCATTACAAAATCTATGATGAGATATAGTAATCAACAGTTATTTCAATATAGATTATAAATCCTGGGTGTAACCTTAGTCTGCAGAAAACATGTGTATCAGCTGTATCACCAGCAGTCCAAATCCATTTAGCTTCACTAGGTATAGATGTTGGATTTGCTCCCCAGTTGGTGTGGGTCTGTATAGTGGCATCCTGCCAGTTACTATCATCAAATCTAATAGATTAAAATTAATTAAAGGTTAATACCAATGCTGAGATGTGATTATTGACACACTGACATGTAGTAATTAGATAATAAACGTTAACAATATTAGCACCGAAACGGATGCCAAGTAAACAAACTCATTCTCATTTGCCTTCTTGAAACCCAGCTTCATACCCTATTCTATCCCGAAAACAATTAACTCAGTAGATAAATCATTACAGCTTTTTGGTGCATTAATCTTATACTGGCCGATCATAAACAGTACGTATTACCAATGACATGTTATTTTACCAAGAAACATGTTTTGTATATTCCGTCCATAACCACAACAATTTGTAATCAGCATACTGTTGCATTCATTCACTTAAAATTCTACTGAAAAATTGAAGACTAAAGAAAGAACGTATATGTATCAGGCAGAACCCGCGTCAGATATTTAAGATTACAGCAAACTGACAATTCGTAACTCTTCATTTTTCAACTCCTCGTCCGAACCAACATCCAGAAATCGGATGCCAGGACATGAGCTGTATCCGGAAAGAAACGTGGAAAACTGACTTGCCAATTGTTTGTAGATGTTTTAAGCTGGCCATCAACAAAGAACTTTCCGAAATAATCACATGTGACAGTTATAACATAAAATCAATAATGGCACATATCTGTTTTATATGTGTTCGACCCAACACAACTACACATTAAAAGACATGTTTCAGTGTTATATCTCAACCTAACAACCACCCCAATAGGAAATATAAAGATAGCTTGCCAGGCAAGGTAATATACGCCCATTAGCAGCTTTGATTTTGAAATATGCAATATTCAACCTTCAGTCATACACTTCTTTTGAACTCTTTAGAGCGATACTGAATAATATTGAGTATGAGTTATTTCCCGTGTTCTTGAAAACGTGTTCAATTTTTAGCTTATTCATTGTACATGCCTTAATGATGTTCCAAAATTACATATCTGGAAAAAAAACAATTATAGTGTATAAAGACCATAAACCGGTAGAGAAAATATTTAAGAGAGGTTACAGCGCTTGTCATTAAGACTTCAATGACCTAGACGTAAAATACGTTCCCCAGAAAGATTTTGTTATAGTTGACGCGCTATAACGTGCATACCTCCCGGCCAGGAAGTTAGCACTGAGTCTAGAACACAGCAACATCCGAGCTATGAAATCTGTTCAGTCATGTCATGGGATACCAAGACTCTTGCGCTAAGATAATGGATCACAATTTACGTCAGTTGACTTTAAGGCATTTTGTACCGACTACGAAATAGAACTTGTAACTTTCAGCCCCAACTGCCAAAGTACTAATGGTAAGGCCGAGAGAGCCATACAGACGGTTAAACGTATATGGCGTATCTCTCCGTCGCAGCTTTTGATGGGACGTGTGCCGAGAAACAAACTCGTCGTGAAGTTAAACGTCGTTACAATGAAGCAAAGCAGAAACAAAAGCGGTATCGAAGAATGGTGTGAAAGAGTTGCCGCCTTTGAAAAGTGATGATCTAGTTAGAATGGCACCGTTGCCTGGAACGAAAGTTTTGGAGCCAGCAACTCTTATTGAACATTCCGTATACCCAATATCATATGTTTGAAATCTAGAAATCAATAATACAAAAGAAACCCTAAGCACCTAAGACCTTCAACCGAGTGTGCAAGTGAAACTCTACAACTTGACTACAGTTCATTGAATAATGAATTCAGTGACATGGATATTGCATTGGAGAATTCGCAAGTAAGCAGTCCCTCACGTCCGAGCATAACTAGTCCGTAACGCCCAAAGTCTGGTCAAAAAGTTTCTTCCAAAATAACATTAATTCCATCTCCAGGTCAATTAACTGAATCAAAACCATTAGCCACTTGGTCGGGTAGGACAATCAAAGCGCCAACAAAATTAATTCTATAGTGTGTGTTTTGATATAAAAAAAAAACTATGTTTAATATTCTTTATGATTAGCTAAATGTTTTAATTGTATTAAGCAAGCAATAAGACTATAACTTTCTTCAAATAATTCGAGCAAAGACTGTGCTAAAGTTTCTTTTTTAGAAGTATAGACACTAAACGGCTGAGCGACTGGGTAATTATTATAGCACTAAGTTAAAATAAATGTATACTATTATGAATGTAAAACTCTATTAGTAATTTAAGTCTTTAATCTTATAAAATGATATTTTTTTTAAAGAGGGAGATGCAACACTATCTTTATAACGTCGTGTGACATCATATTTGTTGTATGCCTAAGCGATCATCATATAAGAATATTTCAGATTCCGGTCTAATCATCTTTGTTTACAAACCCATTATCTTAAAAACCATTCAAAAATTTAAGCGTGTGTAGAACCCCATCAATCATGGTAAGGGATTATTATTAAAAAAATCACTTTAAGCGAACCATACACGCTCCGCCTCTGATATGACAGGACGCATCACAGTGCTATGTTTGCATATCAGAGGCGTGATAAACACGAAAAGTTCATGAAATGAGTGACAATCCATTCGGTAATTTTTCGGTAGTCCACTGGTTCATTGTCCCGCAGTTCATGTAATATCCTGATGTAGACAAATATAGCCCGCTACTGAAGCAAAACGCCGGGCCACCTCCTGTAGAAACGCCACTAAGTACGCGAACATCCAGCCTTGACTGGTCAATGTTTTATCTAGTGTAAGGTTAGATTTCTCCATTTGTTTTTCAACAATGACACGAACTGTTCTTTTCGATAAATTGGTCTCGAATGGTTTCATCTTCATTTTAAAAATTGCACCCTCGCAAGGAAAGTTGACGTACGGCAAGAGTGTAATCATCAACATCTTCTCCAGGTAGTGGATTACGTTTACGGAAAGCAACTCTTGCAGCAACTCTTTTAGTGTAGTGTAATTTATTGTAAGAAGAAGTCATGAATTGACATGACTCTGCAGCGATTTCGTTGTCTACACGTATAGTGTACAATACCCGTTGAGATTCGGCATATATGCAGTGTAAAAACCAACGCCTTTTTTCGAGAGTCGGAATATTAGAACCCTTCGATGGCTTCAATGTAATTGTAGAACATTCGAATCAAGTCTTCCCAGATCAATTCCGGTTTTACCAGGTGTAAGTAAGAAAGGGGCAGGAGTATTTATAACCCATGCTGTAGCCATAATACGATTCGAAACAACAAAGCAGATAGGCCTATATCTAGTATAAGCAGATAGTATTGATAAACACTTCGTCAAATCAGCATCTCCGACATTCTGCTATCTAATGTTCAGAGGTTCGTGTAGCGTGACGCAATCTTATCTAGAATAGCAAAATTGTTACCTTGTCGTCCTCAACAACTCAAATCCAGTAAATTCACAAAAAAACATATTTTACATCGCTGAATTGGGAATTGAAAAGAGCTTTTCAGAGATGTTTTCAAATATTGTTTATTTGACATTTTGAAATATTGTAGTTTGAAGTCATATCCTCACCGATGTCACTACCTTTCACAAACGAATTTCCTTGAGAGTTAACAATATAAATTTTGGTAAAATGGATGCAGAAAATGTCTTTCCTTTCCATAAAAACAAAAAATTGATTTTCTGAGAAAAAGCGTCGAATTTTCGAAATTATCCAGGCAAGAAATTTGATTTCACTCCATTTCTGTTTATTAATTTCAGTATCTAAACATTACAATTATCTTTTAATCTGTGGGAAAATTTTTATCATTGAGTGGATTGAATGTAAAACGATTTCACTAAATTTCAACATATCTGAATTTTTACTTTTCAATGAAATGAAATTTTTGCGTATCTTTAATTTCATTTCAAATGGAGTATTTAGTTTTCTTACTTCTTTTGCCATTGCAATTCTATGCCTAGGATTTTTTGTATCTTATTAAGTCAAATTAAAATATGTTCAAAAAATCTATCATTGTATTAATAGTAGAATAGGCCCCCTGTTTAGTTATTTTGACTAAATGGGCATTAAATTTCTTAATAAATCAGACTAAACATAGATTTTAATTTGCTTGAGAGTACTGATTTTGTGCATCGTATATAAGTGATAGCCAAGTATATTTTCCATTTGAGTGTAATTTTTAAAGCATTTCTTTCAAAGCTTGAGGAAGTCATCTTAAGAATTCCATTGAAATTATAATAGACGCATTGAATTAATTCAAGGGCCATGACTCCAAAACCATTCATCCAATTATTACCATTTTTGATTTTGAGATCTCATCAATATATACATGCATACCAAGTTTCATTGAGATCAGATAACAACTGCACCCTGTATCATGACTTTAAGCGTTTTTACTAATTTAAGGGTAATAAAACAAAACAAAACAATTGATCCGATTATGACCAAATTCAAACTTGACCGAGATCTTATCAATATATACATGCATACCAAGTTTCATCATGATCGGATAAAACCTGTAGTTTATATCATGCCTACATGCCAAATTTGACTAAGTCAAGGGCTATAACCCTGAAATCATTCATCCAATTACTACCAATTTCGAACTTGACCGAATCTCATCAATATATACATACATAGTAAGTTTCATCAAGTTGGGATCAAAATTGTAGCCTTTATATGGTGCATACCATAGCGCATTTTTACTAAGTCAAGTGTAATAACTCTGAAATCGTCCATCCGATTAGTACCAATTTAGACTGAGGTGTTATCAATATCTACAAGCATTCTAAGTTTCATCAAGATTAGATAAAAATTGCAGCCTTTATCATGCATACAAGCCAATTTAACGCGTTTTTACTAAGCCAAGGGCAACAACTCTAAAACAGTTCATCCGATTAGTACCAATTTCGAACATGACCGAGATCTCATCAATATATACATGTATACCAAGTTTCATCAAGATCAGATTAAAGCTGTAGCCGCTATCGTGCATACAAGAAATGTGGATGGACGGACGGAAGGGCGGACAGGGGCGACGGCAATATACGTCCACATTTTCATGCGGACGTATAAAAAAGGAACAATGGCACGGGCACTGGTCGGCTTTCTTTTGTATCCCTTGTCAAGCATTAGAGTAACAGAAATGTTCCTTTTACATACAATTTGTAAGTCTCTCCATGCTACCAGTGGTGTTTTATGGCTTTGTTTATTAATGCCAGAGACTTTATCGTGAGCTTTAATTCAGAGAAAAACGGTATTGGTTTTGGGCCTCCTGTGAATTACCGAAAGCCAACGATTTAAAATGGCTACAGGTACAACAAGTCATTTGTTTGTTGTGAATATTGAACGATAGATTACTTTGGTAACTGCTAACGGCAATAATATAGCTGAATGTTCAAATTCTTTTTAAAAACATCCACTCGATATGAATTAATCTACATCTACTGGTTTCTGATGAACCTAGAGCCTCTGTACTATCAGAAGTGTAGCAATTTTCGGTGGGTGGAAACACTGCTCCAACCATTAGCAAAGGATTACCATTAACACGCAGAGGTTCAATCTAATACACGTTCTTGGTTTAGTCTCATGATATGATCAATATAACAGGGTTGAATTTTGAATATTAATATAATATATCGAAAGGAATGCAGTGCTTTGTTCTCTCCGTCGTTGGCTTCCTGTAATACAGGATACGTATTGGAATTTGGACTGGCTTTTTTCTTTCTCTGTGGACGGAAATACAATAAATAGGAAAATATCTATTGAACAGTCTTATTTCATTTTAAAAGACTTTATTGAGAACTTCACGTTACAATTAACACCGAGTTCCATTTTATTAATTGCAGTTTGGTAACAGATACAAATGTTCACACCTTTGTTGACCCTCATGGAAACCAGTTCCAGGTGCACAAGGCATCGATACGTAGGTTCCATGTACACATTGCCAAAATCGTTTGCAGTCATTTGGATCCATAACATGAGATGTGTTCAAGTTGCCAGGAACACAGGTTGCTATAACACAAAAAATAAAAAAATAATTATCTGGAAAATGACTGGAAAAGTGTGTATTAAATCACAAACACCAAGCCTCGGCTCGCCTCGCCAATAATAAGGAAATGGGTAAGGTTAATATTTTTCTTATACGGCACCGAAACTAAAGAGTTTTAGTAATAAGTGTAACAACAAAATCTCGAAAAAGAAAGTAACTGTTGGTTGTCGCATTTACTACAGAAATAAAATAAATAGAAATTTCGCGACATTTCTATTGAAATCTATAATTCATTTAATTATTATGTTGACATTTTGAGCATTTTCTAAAATCTTCTTGGCGTGGTTGAGTGGTTACGATTTAATGCCAAACTTATTGACATTTTCATACCAAGATTCTTATAATTAATATACATGTAAAACCTCGTACTCGTACTCGTATCTGAGCAAAGCTAGAAACCATCGGTTATTGATTGGGTTCACTACAAAAATCTATAAAAAAAGACGGTTTGTCTGATGAGATATAGTAATCCACAGTTATTTCAATATAGATTATAAATCTTGACATACCCGGGTGTAACCTTAGTCTGCAGAAAACATGTGTATCAGCAGTATCGCCAGCAGTCCAAATCCATTTAGCTTCACTAGGTATAGATGTTGGATTTGCTCCCCAGTTGGTGTGGGTCTGTATAGTGGCATCCTGCCAGTTACTATCATCAAATCTAACAGATTAAAATTAATTTAAGGTTAATACCAATGCTGAGATGTGATTATTGACACACTGACATGTAGTAATTAGATAATAAACGTTAACAATATTAGCACCGAAACGGATGCCAAGTAAATAAACTCATTCTCATTTGCCTTCTTGAAACCCAGCTTCATACCCTATTCTATCCCGACAACAATTAACTCAGTAGATAAATCATTACAGCTTTTTGGTAATTATATAACGCAGTAATCTTACTGGCCGATCATAAACCGTACCCATTTTTAGAAGTGTTTAGTTATTGTTCAATACACAAAAAAGGCTCATGTTATAGTATTTATTTCTCTTGATAACGCTGTCCGTATGAGCATGCGAGTTAATACATGTCAGAAATAGAGTATTTTTGTGCATCCTTAGCTATGCCTATTTCTATGTCTTACAAACAGCATCCATATCGACAAACAAAGATTACAGCAAACTGACAATTCGTATAATATTCACTTAGAAAATAGATATCCTACCCTATTTCTTTCCAGCCTTCATCGGCTGAAGTTGAACATCTCCATGACGAATCAGTAACTACCCCATTACTAAATGAACCTCGAATTCCTGCGATCACACCTTCATCCAGACAATCGAATGCCAGAACATGTGCTGTATCCGAAAAAGAAACTGGAGAAGCGACTTGCCAATCGTTTGAACTTGCTTCAAGCTGACCATCAACAAAGAACTTTAGGATATTATCACATGTGACTGATCCAGATATATCACCGGCATTTACTGAAAGTATAATCAATATTGATATAAGGTAATCAATAATGGCACATATACATTGAAGTTTGCTGTACAAGTTACTTCCTGGAGATAAACTTCGAAGAGAATCTTCTTTTATGAGTCTTCGGCTACGGGAGAAAACTAAGGACAGGTTGACTTAACGGGATACAACTGTCGGAGATTCATGATGAAAAATGAAAAGTTGTGAAGATATAAATTGGATCGTTGCATTTTAACACAGATTTTGAGCAAATGTCACGATTTAAAGGGACAGATGCGCCATTTGATTGATTTGAGTCTTGAATATAGATAACTTGAATACTGAAGATAATGTACGAAGATCGCACAATTCCTTCAAAACTATCTCAAACTATGAATTTCTTTTCCTATTTCTATAGATGTCTTGAATATATATGGCAGTGTCTCAAGAAAAGACGACTCGTTTTTTGTAACTTTCAAACGCAGTTAATTCTAGCCATACGTATTTGAAGGCTCAAATTTCGACGGTGAGCTGATCACAATCCCTGATTGACAAAGCTAAACAAAATGCCCGTGTCTGAGTCTATGATTAGACAACAAAATGTCCCAACTGTCCCTTTAAACTATCTCGAGCTGACATTCATATTTAATAAAAATGAGCCTTACAAAGAATTTGAATTTATAGTACATACTCCCAATAATAATACAACAGATATTCAAATTAAAAATATAACTTGCCGGGAAGATAGACATACGCCCAATAGCAGCTTTGTTAAAGGGAAATTCCGCTCTTTTATATGTGGCAACATTTTTTTGCTCCAATTTGTAAAAACTTTACAAATAAATCTAGAGAAATGTGCTCTTTAACGTATCTAAAGGTTTTAACTAAAAACATCCAGCCGTTACTTTTTAAACGCCAAACACATTTTAAAACATTGCGTAAGGATTTTAAGATTAAGTCTGTTATGCTGTTTGGAAGCTGTTAAAAAGTAAAATAATCGTCTCCCATGTATTCTGAAGGTTCCGACTAATAATATCGAATAATTTACGACGTTTTTGTTAATGAAAACTTTTTACAAAAAAGCGGAATAATGATGAATCTGTCAAGTTTCTATTGAATAGCCAGAAAATGTTCATTGCAAACGTAATAAACTCCTTATTCAAGACCTAATCGCTTCCAATGATCACATCTTTGGAGGTCATTTTGCGCCATTAATCCATGCTCTACCGATTTGTCTAATACACTGATTCAAAGACAAATGTCTATAGAAATATACATTTGTCTTTGATTGTGCCCATGCACTAATTTTGACACGTTTTAAGTCAATGGCAATAACTAATACGTGGAGAAAATCCGCTCATGAAAGCGCCTATGTGAACACAAACCTTTATTGCCTTTGACTCAAATTTTGTGAACGGATTTTGAGTTTTTGCTCTTGACAATGAAGTCAAAGAACTTAATATCTACAATAAACGACGTAAACATGAATCAAGGGCAATAAACTCAAATACCGCTCATCAAAAAATCACAAATTCATATCAGTCCAAGATCTTATCAATATAACTGAACACACCAAATCTAATTTAAATCACATGAAAACTGTAGTCCCATTGTGTTCACAAACAAATATTGTCGCGTTTTCTTTTAAGTCCAGTTAGTTAACTATAAAAAATTTTCATCGAAAAATTCGAAGACTAAATTTCATTAAATCAGATAAAAAATGCAGTCTCTATTATGTTCACAAAACATTTTGACCGATGTACCGACACGCCAAATAACCATTCGTTGCCATTTTCAAATTTATCCACAACCTTTTCCGGAAATTAAGTCTCGATTTTGTGTTTTTTTTCTGACCCCATTCGGATAATTTGGATAGTTCAGATATTTGGAATTTAATCCACCGGAAGTGCCGAACTATTGGGGGTACGAACACCTATTTTCCTGTGCCAGAGAACCGTCGCCGCCACTATGACAACCATATGTGTTAGACATACAGGCAGTGCACGTTAAAGATCCCTCGGCATTTGGAAAATTAAAAAGCGTAGGCTGTGCCACTGTCCTAACCAAATTTCCCTCATGGCACCATGCATGACCGTGTTGGTTTTCATTAACACATTTGATTGAGACTCAAAACTCATTTCATTTGTCCACAATAACGTCGCGAATCCGTGCAAACCGGACAAAAAAGATCTGATACAGATGCATCAAAATTATAACCAATGATAACAATTTAGAGAATGTATATTAAACGGGGGGACGAATGGGTATATGCCACGGGATTAATAAAAGAGATAACGTGTTGAAAACCCAATTCTCACAATAACATCAGGGTTTAATGTAAACACCAATAATAGTATTAAGTATCATAAAATCTTACCTTGTGTCAGAAGAATTGCGCAAATTGTCACTAAAATCAGATTCATCTTGATATTATTGAATACTTCGTCTAAAGGTATTACGAAATGTGCATCGATATTTAAATGATTTCGTAAGTCATAAATAATATACAAAAATAATAATAATAAAAAAATAAATGTAAATAATATAATTAACTTACAATGACTCTTACTACTGATAAAAATACAGTTGAAAAACTGAAGACGTATATAGTTTGGGACGTCGGAGGGCTTGACCTTTCCCCAATACAATTTTTCCATCACACAAAACTTAAGATCTGGGCTACATAGAGCTGTTTTGAGGAATAATCATATACATTGCATTCGAATCTTATGTCCGCTTTTCTTATTCGTAACTTTACCCAACTGCATCCAATCTGTGTCAAAAGTTTAGTTTAGGATATCGGAAGGCTTTAATTTTCCCAATAAAAATTTCTGACCTCACAAGACTTAGGATCTAGGCTACATAAAATTGTTGACGGTATTGCTGTGAAATAATCACAATGCAGGGATATCTTGGCAAAAATTGGCTGATAGTGTTTAACTGCATGTGTACACGGAGTTCCAAGCAGTGGCGCAGCCAGTTTTACGCCCGCCTTTTGGCTCCGCTCCCGGTCCCAAGAAGAAGACTGAATAGCTTTCATTTGTTAGTCTTCGTTACTCTTGTATGGATCTAGGATTATAAATAAAAGCCATGCCCAATAGGAGAGAGATTACTATATGTACATAAATGTTGAATAGTTAATTCCTCTTCGAACTCCAATGGCATCTCTTATGGTAAGGTTTGAAAGCTGTATGTAAAATGTTGGATATATGGTGGTGGTTTTTCGTTTTTCTCCAGAAAACTGGTCCAATCACATATTTTCCAGTCAATATTTTCTGCTGATGAAACTGGTAAATTCATACCAGTAAGCGATGGCAATATTCTCAACGAACCCTCTTTCAAACTGGAGTTTTTAAGATGCCTTAAAGGTACCAACAATCAGCATCTGTATTAATTCTTAAAACTATATTGAACCAACGGTATTTTGTAGCACCAAAATTTAATGGTAAAGATAAAGGATAAAAGATCAAGTCAAAGGATTGTTGTCAATGTAAACTATGAAGGATACTGTAATACTGAAATATGTACGTGCTACGTTTCAGCACGTATTTAAGCCATCTTTGTAGGCATATCATCCTGGCAATTTTCTAGAATTTGTAACTTTTGAATTTTGAAGCCGGAATCTTGTATTGAGAAATTAAAGAGGCCCTGCAACCCTTTTATCTTCGGGTTAATTGGAATGATCTGGTTGCACTATTAGTATGTAAACGGAAATGTATCATGTATGTCAAATGAGTAAAACATTTCAGATTCAAAATGAATGTTATTCGCAACATTACGCAACTGCTAGTCGCTATAGTGTTAACATGTAACGTGCTCTTCATTCAATCAAAAAAGGCTGCCAAAGTTAGGAAACTGAAGAAGTCTTGTCGAGAGGCTTGGCTTTTCCACAATACAACTTTCTGACATCGCAAGATCTAGACTACATGAAATTGTTGACGATATTTTTGTGGAATGATCACACGAAACCTGTAATAAATCGCCTTTGCAAAAATGAGCTCATACTGTTTACATATTTGTGTACACGAAGTTCCAAAAACATTTGAGAGAGATCACTATGTTATTTACTTATTGGCTTTTGTTTACTATGAACAAGGTTGTTTTTGTCTTCGAATATTCAACTATCATCGTTTCCTCATGGACCTGCAGGCTGGGAAAGTCACTAAACAAATTGCAATTCAAGCCTTTTCTGTGTAGTCCCCTAAATGACAAATTTTAAATTCGAAAAAATCCCAATAGTAGAAATATGTCTAATTTGCATGATCCAAAATGGCCACTACATGTATTTCAAAGAGTTTGACAGATCATTGCCCTGTTAGTGCAGCACATAACCGAAATAATCTTTCATTTGGAGATACAAGCACCAACTTTTGTTCGTTTTCTTTCAGAAAAGGTCTCTATCCAGGTGAAAAAACAAATGGTCACCAATTTTCAAGATGGCCGCCAAATTTAAGGTGAAACAGTCTTTTTTACAGTCGGTTAGAGCGTTGGTTCTTAACATGACATTACCAAGCAAATGACGGCTGTGGGTTCAATTCGCGATCGGCGTGTGATAGTCCGATGACCTTAAATAAGTCATCTTCACTCATAATTCTAGTCGACCCAGCTATAAATGGGTACGGATAATCCGGGAATGATCAATGCCAAAAGGTTTGGTCAAGGACCAGCTGGTAGAAAGGATCCGTAACTGTAAATCCTTGTAAAATAAAGTTGTTTGTTTGTTTCTTTCTTTCTCAGGGAGCGATGTTGATATCAAATGTATGTATCCTGATCAGGAGAACTTAATACTTTCAATAACATTCCAAAATGGCCACCGTTTACAAGATAGCCACCAAGTTTAAGGTGAAACAAGCTGTATCCGCTTAGAATATCACGGAAATATTTGAGTGATGTTAATATCAAAATGCAAGTATTCTGACAAGGGGATCTTAATAGTTCAAATATCATTCGCAATTTTTCAGGATGGCCGTCAAGTTAACGAAGAAACATGCTATTTTTGGCCAAGAATATCAAGGAAACGAAGCATTCGGGTGTATATATTAAAATAAAAGTATTCAAATCGGTAGAACTCAATAGTAACAAAAATTTTCACTTTTAAATGGCCGTCAATCGAATAATTTTCTCGGGAAGGGAGGGTTTGATTTTCCCAAATTGACAGAATTATATGGATATGGGTATCAAATGTCCAATTCTGCATTCTATTATAAAGATACTCTTGATGCACTAGATGGACAAATCTTGTTTCCTAATTTCTCAATCCTCACAACTACAGGAACTGCATAACTGTTTGCGTTTGAGGTTGAGGCGATAGCATACACATCTTCTTCGGTAGCCAGTCTTGCATCCACAATATGTCAATAGCTGTAATACTAGGCATACATTGTAAATTGGTCATATTAGATATTTACTTACGATATTTCAATACATTAGTCTGTACCACCTGGTTTAAAATAGAACCTCTCAATAAGTATGGTATGGTCAGTACTCTGATAGACCAATGGTCAATGAGGCAAGGTGTGTCTTGTAATTTCTTGGAATCAAGCTAATATTCGGGGAAATCCAAGATACAGGACCAAATATAGATCAGCCGTTGATGGGTTGGAGATATTACTATATTGTAGAACATAGAATCGCGCAGTTGAATTTGAGTTTTATGTATAGATAGTTGATTGTATTGATTTAACTATTTGAATTAAGTTTACTATAAATCTTACCAAAGTGTTATTCCTTATTCCATACAAAGTCTGGGTGATCAACCGTCCGTCAAAATAAGGCAAATAACGCTACATTGCTCGATATGATATGGGTCTTGAATATGATATATAAATAATCTTCAGAATTAGTAGAAATGTACGAAATTCGTATAATTCCTTTAAGTATACATCAAACTAAGAATAACACTTTCTATTACTATGTATGTCTTTTCCATATATGACATATATGAGTGTCAAGTGGAGCCGTCATTTTAACCTCTTCCATTTTGGAGACACATGGATTTGAAAACTCAAAAATCGATGGTGAGCTTATTTGCTAAGGTATAAAAAATCCCTATTTTTTTAAATATTTTGCACACCGCTGCCTAGCCCCATTGACCTTGGAAGACAAACCATTTTACAAGCTGAATGACGCATGCACTTGTTGGTAGAAATGCATCATGTGATCTTTGTTTTCACCATAACAAGTCCAGTCCAGGTGAAAATTAAAGATTTTAATTCAAAAAGAAAGAGTTATCACTAAATTTTCACCAGGTGATAATCATTGACTTTTATGGAAATTTATTTTCGCCCAGTAAAAGTTTTTATTGAAAAAATACAGGAATTATCACCCAATTTTCATGTAAGTTTTAATTCAAAATATGACGTATGTGAGCCATCACTAAATTTTCACCCAGGTGATAATCATTTTCTTTACAAGATGAAGGCTGGTCATATTGACTTTTATTAAAGATTCGTTGAATTAAAACCATGTGGAAATATATTTTCACCGAGGTGAAAATAAAAGTTTTTAAATACGGGAATTATCACCCAATTTTCATGTAAGTTTTAATTCAAAATATGACATATGGGAGCCATCGTAGGATTGGGATGATCGATGGCTTATGTTTGTTTATGGAATGTTTGACGTTGACAACTGATCCAGCTGCCTCTCGAAGAAGATATTAATGTGATGAATCGTTCGCTCAAAAGGAAGACAGAGGCGGCTGTATCTTACTATAATTTTGCTAATAATTAATTTACTAATGTTTATTAGATAGCGGTTGGGAGCAATAACATACTTAAACTATTGGTATTCATCTTTTACTTATTGGCCATTTTTGAAAATTGTGACCATTTTGGAATGATATTTATACTTTCAAGTTCTCTTGGTTAGAATACATATATTTTAACATTTACAGAACTCAAATGTGTCATTTCCTTGACTTTCTGGGCCGAAAATACGCCATCTTGAAAAATGGCGACCATTTTGGAATTATATTGAAACTACAAAGTTGTCCTCGTCAGAATACATACATTTTGATAATGATATCAACATCACTCAAATATTGACAAATGTATTTTGATTTTGTTTTTTTTTTTTCGCCTGGATAGCTGCCTTTTCTGAAAGAATAGGTTTTGAGGAACCTCTGTACGAAATTTGGTGCTTGTATCACCAAGTGGCATATTGATCTAATCTGCCCTACTATGTCTCTTTAAGTTTGAGTAATCCTGTTGATTATTTTGACATTTTTGACACTTTTCATGGGGTTTTGGTTATCTGATTACTTATTCCTGAGGATATCTGGTGTAACGATCAGTGATGGCCACGATGCTACTTACCTCACCCTTACATTTTTCAAAAAGTAGATAGCAAAAACATACTATTTCCAATGGTTGGGTACATTGGATACTTTTCAGAGGAACACGAATGTTGCAGTCTACTTCCTCATCGAACACCAATTCCATTTCTTGGTGTACTCAAACTTTCTCGGCCAATAAACTCTTTTTTTGAATAATGATAGAGTAATGTCACGTAAACCTTTGACAATGGTCTTTCATTATCTCTCTATGATTACTAGTTGAAATTAATATTCGTTATTAACCCTTGTCTTTTGGAATTTTATGGTAAGGTTTGAAAACCCTCAATGAAATGTAGGGTATATGGTGGTAGTTTTTGGTTTTACTCCAGAAAATTGGTCCAATCACATAGTGTTCTAACCCAGCCAGTATAATCAGCTGATGAAACTGGTAGATTCAACTCAGTAATCAATGGCAATGTTCTCCACGAACTCTCTTTCAAATTGGAGTTTTTAAGATGTCTTGAAGGTGCCAACAGTCAGCAATTCTTGCAGTTGCAGGTCTGTTTTTTGTTGTTAGAATTTTTTTGAACCAACATTGTCCTGTGGCATCAAAATGTAGTAGTAAAGGATGTTGTTGATATACTATATTACATTTATACGTGCTACGTTTCAACAGAATTCCTATTTCCTATTCCTATCTTTGGGGTTTAGATACTTAAAAACGCATATCTTTTGTAAACAGTTTTATCCTATATAAAGCGCCTTCATGGTATCTTCATTTAGGGCAATGTAGAAATGTTCGTATTGTAATATAATGTATTGAATGATGGATAGGACAATCTGGTGCAAAGAAAAATATTTGAAATTCAATATGTTGTTGTTATGATTGTTTTTTTGGCATGTAAACGGAAATGTATAATATATCTCGAGTGTGAAAGGAATGCACTAAAAGTCATACAATAAATTTGAAAGTTATGTTTACAAACCCTTGTCAATTACCCATTTGTAGATTGATGAACTTGAAACTAATTACCCTAAAGAATATTGGAAACTGAAAAAGAATGAAAGCACGGACAATTTTCCTGTTGTTCAAAGCAAGAAATGACAAGAGCATTTTACAAATTTATCTATCTCGAATATTCAGACTAATCCAA
Organism: Lottia gigantea; assembly: GCF_000327385.1. Classification (NCBI taxonomy): domain Eukaryota; kingdom Metazoa; phylum Mollusca; class Gastropoda; family Lottiidae; genus Lottia; species Lottia gigantea. The sequence goes on from NW_008706746.1 coordinate 3,685,106, forward strand.
TTGAAAATATTTTTGGCAAAAACTGAAAATATATTAAAAGAATGCTCAAAATTAACGCCTAAAAATGCTGAAATCAATAAACCAATTTACGCTACGAAATTGCCATTAGCAATTAAAACATTAACAATAATAAATCATTATTGCATGAATACATGGACTAAAATAAGAATCTGGCTATTTTCATAAGTTTATAGCTATATTTGGGCATTGTGAAAATGTAGGTAATTCCCAATATTTTCGTGTATATTAAAACTAAGATTGGTCGGCCAAAATTGGTGACAGTAAAAGTCTAAGTGTCTATATAATGTTTAAATTAGAACCTTATTTGTCAGTTTATAAGTATGCCTGTAAGGAGAAATATTGCCCGCCTTATGCCTCAGACCCACAGAGAATTTAAGAATTTGCGATGGTCTGCGATGAGGAAATTTGGAAAAGTTTTGCGAAGTGAAGCAGTCCCATTATAATTTTCCACGAGATGATCCTGCAAAGGTCCGCTTAATAGGCAACAGTCCTGCGATGTTCACCCTTAATCTGCGATGGATCTGCTGAACATGTCCTAGATTGCCAAAGTCACGGAAATATTCAGCGTTACTTTCGCGATGTTTGACGAAGGTTTGATTGATCTACTTTTCAAACATCCGCTTACCATTGCAGAAGCATCGCCTAACATAAGCGGTCCCGATTTGTACCCTAATAAGAGAAGTTTGTCTGGCCATTGTACGGGAATGTCAAGAAGCTCTTGTGATACACAGAGAACGGTTTGAGAGGTGTGGTCACTAAATATGCATACTACTTACAGCTGCTTCTCTTGCCCTTCTTGTAGCGTGCTGGCATGCTTGCTTGGTGTCTATTTCCACAGCAAAGACAAAATGTTTTGAAAACGTTTATAAAATTCATTTAATATTGTTTTTATTATGTTGAACAACAATTTAAAAACGTTTCGAAAACGTTTTGTGTTACTGGATCCTAAAACCTGTCGCAGATTCAAACTGTAAAAGATTTTGCTCAACGTGCGAGATGGGAGCCGCGGTGGCTCAGTGAGTTAGACGCTTGCTCGCTAACCTGAAGGACCAGGGTTCAATCCCGGCATAGGTCGAGATAATACCTTCGGATTTTTCAACCCGGTTTCCCCTTGTCAGTGATGCAGGTAAGAGGGGCTGACATGGAAAATGCGTCTAGTCGTTCGGATGGCACCCCGGGTTCCACAGGCTGTGCACGTTAAAGACAGTTGGAAATCGAAAAAGAGCAGGCTAATGCCGCTGTCCTGGCAAAATTTCCCTCGTCGCACCCTGCATGGCGTTGCCCGTCTTCATTAGCCCACATGGTGCAGAAAAGTAGGACGTAAAACTCCATTCATTTCATTTTCATTTTCAACGTGCGAGCTGCAATGTGCCCAATCACGCAACATTTCACAGTGCAAAATCAACCAATCGACGACGGCGCGCCATAACAGTTTTATTATTTCATTTTCATGTCGACGAGGCTTTGCCACTTTTAACAGATCGTACGGCAATGCTTCGCCGTTACGTCGCCGATATAACGGCAAAGGTTTATTAGATGAAAATTGTCGTAAAAGGTTCGCCGAGATACTGGCAAATATTTGCCGACTTTCTGCGTAGCTTCGCAGATGCTCTTGCGTGCACCTATGGAGACAAACGTCCTGAATGCATCTACAAAAATTTCAATGCAAGTATATAACATACGGACATACTAACTTTGGCCTGACTTTGTCGCAGTGGCATCAAAATATTGTGATAAATAAGGATGTTGTTGATATACCATATTACATTTATGCGTGCTACGTTTCAGCAGAATTCCTATTTAAACCACCATTTTAGGCATATCTTCATGACAATGTTCTAGAATGTGTATTTTAAAAGGTTTCCAAGAAAGTCCCAAACTCGAAAAACTGAGACTGTGTCACCCTTATATATTTTATTGGAATGATCCCGATTGAACAGTGCTATGTGAGAATTAGACAAAAATAACAGAAATATGGCCACCATAAAAGTATTTTGAATCTATATCGTATATATAAGTTATCTTTGGGGTTTAGATATTTAAAAACGCATATCTTTTGTAAACAGTTTTATCCTATGGAAAGCGCCTCCATGGTATCTTCATTTAGGGCAATGTAGAAATGTTCGTATTGTAATATAATGTATTGAATGATGGATAGGACAACCTGGTGCAAAAAAAAATATTTGAAATTCAATATGTTGATGTTAGGATTGTATTGTTGGCATGTAAACGGAAATGTATAATATATGTCGAATGTGAAACGAATTTTAATTTTTAATGCACTAAAAGCCATACAATAAATTTGAAAGTTATGTTTATAACCCTTTTGGCGACAAACGTTGAGAATGCATCTCCACAAATTTCAATGCAAGTATGTATCATACGCCCACACTAACTTTGGCCTTACTTTGTCCTAGTTCGGGGCTATCTTCGTACGGAATTGAACTTTCCGTATGGCCGTCAATATGGTGTGAAGCCTGCATTAGGATAACTAAAACACACAGAGGATCAATTTCATCCACGGTCTTTTTCTGGCTTCATGGTATGATCAATATAACTGGAAGGGAATGCTGTGTTTGAACCCCAAATCAAACAGCCAGATCGTCACTAAGGTAAGAGCCAATTCTATGAGCGGAGTGTTATAACTCGAACCTGCTTACCGACTGCCTGTAATAAGGTACAATCGAACTTTTTTATAGTGTTTGCTCACGAAAATCCCATGCAATGCTAAAGTCAACTCTCATTGGTCGAATCCACACTCCATTGATGAAATGCCATAACGTACAAAACTATCCGGAAACTCCAACTTCCGGTTCGTATCAAATTACGGTACATTAAATATGCCACCTGCTACCGTTCATCGAAAATGCGTCAAGTTACAACTTGTCCGAGATCTTGTCAATTCCAATGATCATACCAAGTTTGATCAAAATTGGTTGAAAACTGTAGCTTCTATAGAGCTCACGAACACATTTTGACGCGTTTTTACAAAGTCAAGGGCATTAACTCAAAAACCGTTTATCGAAAATGCATCAAGTTATAAATTCCAATGATCACACCAAGTTTCATCAGAATCGGTTGAAAACTGTAGCTCACGAACAAATTTTGGCGCGTTTTTTCAAAGTCAATGGCAATAACTCAAAAATCGTTCATCGAAAATGCGTCAGGTTAGAACTTGTCCGAGATCTTATCAATTCCAATGATCACACCAAGTTTCATCAGAATCGGTTGAAAACTGTAGCTTCAAACCTGCTCACGAACTATTTTTAACAAATTTCAACGCGTTTTAACAAAGTCAAGAGCAATATCTCAAAACCGTTCACCGAAAATATGTCAAATTCGAATCTAAAGCATCACACCAAGTTTCATCAAAATCAGATGAAAACTGTAGTCTCTATAGTGCTCACAAGAAATGTTGACGGACGGACCAACGGACAGGGGCGACGACAATATACGTATAAAAATCTACAAATAAATAACAAAACTATATTTTATGATCAACTCTATAAAAAATATATAATCCAAGTTCCCCATATAGGCAGCTCTCATATTCAAGGAATTAAAAATTCTATAGAAAAATACATCATTCATAGAAGTTCAAAATGAAAATACAAATGAATTCAAATTAACAACTTGCATTGATATTATTTTTCGTAAATTGTACAACAAAGATTTTCAAAACACAAAGCTGAAAGATGTATAACATTTTTAATCTATACAATATATAAAGCCTTTTGATAAATGGGAAAAATCTTAGATTAGAAGATAGATCTTAAGTTTAAGAATTCCATCTTTTCTATGATTTATAAAACAACTAAAAATTCCAAAATCAGAAATTTTCAATACAAATACAATACAATACTAAATATTATATTTATAATGCAAACTATGCTTAAAAGTTCCATCAATCAAAGAATATCTCAACTATATCAATGACATTATGCACACTGAAAAAAGCTTACACAACAACTATGGCGGGGGAAAGCGGCAAAACCTACTGCTATGTAGAAATGTCTAATTGAAAACACAAATGTAACATAATGCAATACCAAATACCTAAAACTTCTAATGCTAAATACAAAATACATGAAACCTCTAATACAAAAAACCTCATACGTCTATTGCAAAAGACAAAATACTAGAAACCTCTATTAGAAAAAAAATCGAAAGTTAGAAGAATCGAAAAATATTTAGTATGAGTTGTTGCCCTTGTTCTTGAAAAAGCGTTCAATTTTTATCTCGTTAACGCTCAAGATGGTTAAAGTATTGACAGATTTTGACGAAACTTGGTGTGAGTGTTTGTAATCACCCAAGGATAAACCCTATTGAAAATCAGAAAAAAACGAAAAATATTTAGTTAGTTATCCTTGAAAACGTGTTCAATTTTTAGCCCATAAACACTCTAGAAGGCACAAATCTTGATGGATTTTGACGAAACTTGGTGCGAGTGTTCGTCATCACCCAAGGATTAATCCTTTTATGTAAAAAGGTGTTTATCAATGAAGAAATCGGAATTCCTTGAAAATATCATTAAAGCTAAAGAGTTGTTACATAGTGCAACACCAAGTAGAGATTCAAAGACTCAAGTCCAGTCAACAATCATCATACAAATCATCTAAGTCAAATTACTCACTTAGTTCAAGATCAACTACTTCTTCATCAATCAAGGAACAGAAGTACCCTGTATGTAATAAATCTGGTAATAGAATAAGATCATGCATTGAATTTCTGCAGAAAACCATAAAGAATTGCGTCAAAGAAGCCTTATCCAAAGAACTTTGCATTATATGCCTCGAGAAAGGTCATTTTCCTAAAGACTGTAAGGGTGCATTATGCAAAACTGTCATTTAAGACATCATTTCTTGTTGTTTACAGAAAGCTCTCCCAGGCACGGTGAAAGCGCATCTGAACTTAAGCCAAGCTAATTCTGGAGTCGTTTCTACTCATTTTAAGAATAACAATAACAAAGAAGTTATTTTACAGAAATTTACTGCTATTTTTACTGGTACAAATTTATTAACCAAGAAAGTTAACTGTTTTTTAGATAATGGGTCTCAAAGTTCATTCATTTGCCAAAGTGTTACAGATGAGCTTGGTTAAATGGTGAAAGTATCAACATGGCCGTTTCAGATGTGGTTAAAGGTGGAACATCAGAACCTGTTGCTGTGCGCACGAAATTGGGATGTGTTTATGTGGTCCGCCATATGATCAACATAACAACTCTCGATTCAATAAGGATTCATTAACGTTTAAAGATGGAAGAATTTCAGCTTCCATTCCTTGGGAGAAAGGCCTAGTTGTTTTAATTTAATTATGATATAGCTGAAAGGAAATTGATTTATTTGGAAAAGAGACTAAGAAACAAGGAATACCGAGAAAGCTGATATACACAATGAAGCTATAAATAAATCTGTCGAAAATGAGTTTGCCTGAACAAAAATTCATAAATAGACCTATATTTTATCTCCCTCCCCAAGCTGTTTTGTTAAAGAAGATAAAGCATCTGCTACTGTGAGAATGGTATTTGATGGTTCGTCGAAAGATAAAAATGATGTATCTTTAAATAGCATCATTGAAGCAGGACCACCACTTCAAACATCCTACAGCATTGGTAGCAGACATTCAGAAAATGTTTCTACAAATCAAACTTAAAGATAAAGATAAAGATGCTCATAGATACTTGTGGAGAAATCTAGACACAGATCAAAGTATTCAAAATGACAAGACTTACATTTGGTATATAGTAGCCAGTCCCTTTTTAGCCATTGGTACAATTCAAGAGTATGCAAGACGTTATCAATATCTATTGCCACAAGCGTTGGAAATGTTAAGAAATACATGTTGATGATGTGGATCAAGCTATTCATCTTCAGAAAAATCGCAAGCATCTTATGGAAAAAGGCAGTTTTAACCTAACCAAATGGTCAAATAACTCAGTAGACGTATTAGCAGGTATAGAGCTGATAGAGCTCCTGATGGTCATGTTGATCTGGAAGATCAAGATTCAACTGAACCAAAAACGTCTAAAATTCTTGGACTTGGATAGGATCCAGATAAACATTCATTTATTTTCAAAGTACAATTCAATGAAGCTGAATATGAAATTCCTCAAACTAAATTTGTCAATAGCATCAAGAATATTTGATCCACTTGGATTAATCAATTCATTTACTATTAGGTCTAAAAAAAAATTTCAAGCATTGTGGTCAAAAGGTATATCCTGGGATGATAATATTCCTGATGATCTACATACTAAATGCAGTGGTTTAAGGAGTAAAATGTTTAACAACAACTTGAAATACCAAGATGCTTATTCGAATTACCAGAGCCTTAACTTAAGTCTATTGAAAAAAACGTGGGTTTGGAGATGCATCTGAATGGGCTTACTCAACGGCAGTTTATGTCCGAAGTGTGAAGATGACAAAGTCGCATACTGCTTAGTTATGTCTAGAACTAGGGTTGCACCTGTTAAGAAGATTACGCTTCCTAGATTATAGTTAATGGCTGCTGTAATAACTGCAAGACTTTGTCAATATACCTGTTTGGTGCTTTGTTGTGAAGTTAGCAGAGTAATATGCTGGACAGATAATTCATAAACTTTACATTGGATAAAAGGATCAGCTACTCAATGAAAACCATTCGTTGCAAACAGAGTTCAGGAGATCCAATGTCTGTTTAATCCGAGTACTTTTCGTTACTGTCCAGGGAAAGACAAACCCAGTGATCTGCCATCTAGAGGCATATCAACACCACAGCTTCTGGATAATGAATTGTGGTGGAATGGGTCATAAAGAATTCTGAAGATAATTGGCCAGCTGGATTAAAAAGTTAAATTGGATGAATCAATTAGCATTGAGAAAAGAGTTCAAGCGCATACTGTCTCTGTAATTCATCACACGGAAGACTTAATTGACTATGAAAGATTTAGTAAATATCACAAACTAATTGGTACAGTGGGGGAAGAGATTCATCTTTAAGTCTAGATCAAAGAAAGAAGTGCATCTGAAATTGAATCTGCTGAAACTCATTTGATATTGAAGATTCAAGAATCCAATTTTGGAGAAGAAATACAAGTTCTTAAAACCAAGCACAACGTGGTTTCAAGTCGCTTAGCTAATTTAAATCCATATATTGATTCTAATTCAGGACTACTTCGATTAGGAGGACGTATCCATAAATCAGCTTTACTTGAAGAAGAAAAACATCCAATAATACTCCCGTCATCAAATGATATTGCTATAGTTAAATTGCTTGTACAACAGGTACACAAACAACAATTACATGCTGGTATTAAACACACCTTGTCAATACTTTGTCAAAGATACTGGATTTGTAATAAAGGAAGATATGTTTTTATACAATTTATTAATAGTTGTCAAATTTGTCGTCATTATTATACCAAACCATTTACACAAATAATTCCACCTTAACCTGAAGATAGAATTCAGCAATCTGCTCTATTCACTAATGTTGGATTGGATTTTGCAGGACCAGTTCATCTCATAGACTTTGATAAGTTTATATATGCTGTAACTCGTGCAGTACACCTTGAGTTAGTTACGGATATGACTATTGAGAAGTTCCTGTCAGCCTTACGTAGAATGTTAGCACTTCGTGGTATGTGTCATACTATCTGGTTATTCAATGCAAAAACATTCAAGTGTACTAGTAAAGAACTAAAAAAGTGTTGGAGAGTTATCGAAGATCCGGAAACTAAGTTGAACTTGAGAAAATTCATTTGAAATTTATTATTGAACGTGCACCGTGGTGGGGTGTTTTTTACGAAAGAATAGTGAAAAGCGTAAAAACGCCTTTAAAGAAAATCTCTTGGAAATACTCTTTTGGATTCGGAAGGATTTACAACTATTTCAGCTGAAGTAGAGTGTCAAATCAACAGCCGACCTCTTACTTATGTAAGCAGTGACCCAAAGGATTTTAAAGTGATAACTCCTGCACAAATCCTCATTGGAAGAAATCATCAACAACTTCCAAGTAAAGCAAGTAAAGATACTCGTAAATCTGAACATACTTCATCAGCTATAACTAAATGTTTTATTTATCAAAAGAGATTAGTTAATTACCTTTTGAAACGTTGGTCGTCAAAGTATCTTAAATCCTTAAAGTGGACAATTCAAGGACAAAAGGTTTATATGTGCTCATCAATGAGGATCGCGTATCCAATGAACAATGGACACAGGCTCGAATTCAAGACATCCATATCGGATCTAAGTTTTCGTAACTTGTACTAGATCCATTTGAATTCCAATAAAATATGTTTAAACTATAGGAAAATCAAAGTTGTTTTTCATTAAGTCTGACAAAGATCGTGATTGTTGACAATTCCGAGTAGCAAATCCAAGTTGGACGCTTTAGTCTTAAAGACGAGAGTGTTTATAATTTCAAACTCTCCTGAAAACGGTTTTTAAGTAACAAAACATCATCCATGTATCGGAAAGTGGAATTGAAAGAACGAGCTAGTTGTGTATTGCCCTTGCGTCTTGAATAAATTCCGCCTCATAAGAATAGAGAAATATGTCAGCAAGCAAGGGATCACAATTATTAGTACCCATAGGAATACCGATTACTTGTTGAAATATTTCCCCAGCATATTCAACAAATATGTTATCGATAAAAAGAAATGTAATATTTTTACATCCTCTTCTGTATTATTTTTTAATAGCTTCAGCGTTATAATTAACTACAATGTATTTGTGTCTTCTGTTTCCGGTTTTAGATATAAAAGCCTGGTTCAAATTTGCCAAATCGTGCCAATTTTCTATCTCTGTGGACTAAGGCATTACATTGAATTTCTCATCAGTTTCATCAGAAATGACAAGATTTCGATTGAACAGTCTATTTTCGTTAAATTATTTTATTCAGAACTTTATCTTACAATTAGCAGCGAGTTCTATTTTATTAATTGCAGTTTGGTAACAGATACAAATGTAACCAGTTCCAGATGCACAAGGCATCGATACGTAGGTTCCATGTACACATTGCCTAGATCGTTTGCAGTCATTTGGATCAATGACATGAGTTGCGTCTCCAGGAACACAGGCTGCTGTAAAACAAAAAATCAAAAAATAATTATCTCTGAAACAAATGACTGGAAAAGTGTTTATTAAATCCCAACCACCAACCCCGCCAACTGAAACAACAGGACGTAAAAAATAATAAGGAAATGACTAAGGTTAATATAATAGACACTAATTTTTCTTATACGGCACCGAAAGAGTTTTAATAATAACGGAAACAATTTGGAAGACTTTCAAAAGATTAAGAAACAAATTAAATGTTTTTATTTATTTGTTATTATTATTATCACATTTTTAGTATTTTCTATATTTGTGGTTGGTGTGGTTGATTGGTTACGATTTCAAACCAAACTTATTGACATTTTAATTAAGAAGATCTTACAATAATTTGTTTAACTAATATACATGTAAAAACTCAACTGACGTTTGGTACTTCAGGGGACGTAACCTACATCAACAACTGTTCTAGATAAAACAAAATTGACTAACAGTTTCTTTTGTTGTACAAGGATATTTTATGTATTTAACAATTCATTTACAAATGATTATTACAAGAATGATCCACTAAAAGAATCCTATTACTTGATTTCGGATGATTTGGTACATATATCACTTTTTAGGCTTTTTATGAGCTTTCGATCACCTTCTTGTTAAGTATATACTCTGTCGTACTTATTTGCAGATGGCGTTCCAATTTCAACAGCACTCGTATCTTAGCAAAGCCAGACACCGTCGGTTATTGGATAGGTTCATTACAAACATCTATGAAAGACGGTTTGTCTGATGAGATATAGTAATCCACAGTTATTTCAGTATAGATTACAAATCTTGACATACCAGGATGTAATCTTCGTCTGAAGAAAACATGTGTATCAGCAGTCCAAATCCATTTAGCTCCAATGGGTATAGATGTTGGTTTGTTTTCCCAGTCGCTGTGTGTCTGTATAGTGGCGTCCTGCCAGTTACTATCATCAAATCTAATAGATTAACATTAATTAAAGGTTAATACCAATGCTGAGATGTGATTATTGACACACTGACATGTAGTAATTAGATAATAAACGTTAACAATATTAGTATAAAAACAAAATAACTTTAAAAGACATGGTGAGAGGTAGGTGAGGAGGTGGTTAATCAAATTAGCAGCCTGTAGTCAAGATGGCAAAAGACAAGACTGACCACATGACTATTTTTCGTGATTAGCGCACTGAACTGAAATCTGCTCGTAAGCCACTGACAGTACCTTGAAACCAACGGCATACCACTCACCATACAGAATGTTTTGGTTCCACCTACACCTACGGACCACTGGTATACCATAATGAAACTCGTCTTCCATTTCATAACCACATCTGTCTTGAACAGATAGGCTGAGTTTTTATACTCAAAGTTTCTTAACACTTTTTAATTATATCCCATGAATTTAACAAGTTTCATTGTCGAAACATCAGAGAACATCTTTCCCCCTTTTGTTGAAAGCTTTTCCCCCTTTTATTTAATTTTCTTCTTTCCCCCCTCTTTTCTCACTTTATTTCTTTTCTGTTAGTTTTCCAACAGTTATTAGATAATCTAACCAAACCAAACCAACGACTACCATTCGACTACCAATCAACAAGAAATACCATGATCAGAACAACATCGAATAACTCACTCCACACCATCCAGGGCCGAGTTTCACTGTCATGTCATTCGACCCGACCAGATCTAACGAAGAATCAACAACCAAACCAACAACACAGAATCATCCAATTTGAACCAAACAAACTACTACGACTACCAACTACTACCTAGTTTACGATATCAGCATCCGGTGGAAGCATCTCTAAACTGTAGCCCAGAGATATTTCAACGCATTAAGGAAGAAATGCTCGAGGCAATCGAAGGTGCTTCCGCAATCATGGATGACATATTGATCGCAGGAACTAAATAATCATCACAGAGTTCTTAAGATAGTTTTATATCGTGCATCAGAGTTCAACTTCAAACTCAATTATGACAAGTGTTAAGTCAGACAATCGTGTGTGTCGTCGCATGTTTGTCATATTCTATCTGACAAAGGGCTAGATCCCCACTCATTAACCGCGCCTGAAGGCAAGCAAGGAATCAGGAGATTTTTAGGCTTAGTGAAGTATTTAGCCAAATTTATACCGAACCTTAGTCAAGTTGACGTACCACTTCGTATACTCTCAACGCTCAAAAGACGTCAATTCCTAACATTTAATTAATGATGTGGACAAACCAGTGTAAAGGGTGGGGGGTCGCCCTGACACGTTTTAGTTCTAACGCAAGCTGAGCAACGGTATGGTCAGATCGAAAGAAAACTTGTCCATTGTACATGCTTCAACGAAGTTCGAAAATTACATATTTGGAAAAAAAAACAGTTATAGTGTTTAACGACCATAAACCGCAAGAGCAAATATTTAAGAGAGCACCTCCGCCTATGAGGTTACAGCGCTTGTCATTAAGACTTCAATGACCGAAACGTACAATACTGGTCGGGTATGGATGGCGATATCGAGTATGTGATTCAGAACAATCAGCTGAACCATCTACTACATCTATTAAATATACAGCGAATTGGGCTGCGATTTGTTTCATTTTGAAGGCCGAAATTTTCTGATGCTAGTAGACCACTTCTCAATATAAGTAGACGTATTGGAACTAAGAGAACCAACGTCAACAGCAACAATCCGAGTTATGAAATCTGTTCAGTCATGTCATGGGATACCAAGACTTTTGCGCTAAGATAATGGATCACAATTTACGTCAGTTGACTTTAAGGCATTTTGTACCGACTACGAAATAGAACTTGTAACTTTCAGCCCCAACTGCCAAAGTACTAATGATCCTTATTTATTATTACTTGACTATAGGACCACACCACTTAAGTGAATCAATTTATCTCCGTCGCAGCTTTTGAAGGGACGTGTGCCGAGAAACAAACTCGTCGTGAAGTTAAACGTCGTTACAATGAAGCAAAGCAGAAACAAAAGCCGTATCGAAGAATGTTGTGAAAGAGTTGTCGCCTGAAAAGTGATGATCCAGTTAGAATGGCACCGTTGCCGGGAACGAAAGTTTGGAAGCCAGCAACTCTTATTGAACATTCCGTATACCCAATATCATATGTTTGAAATCTAGAAATCAACTATACAAAAGGAACCCTCAGACCTTCAACTGAGTGTGAAAGTGAAACTCTACAACTTGACTACAGTAAAGTTCATTGGATATTGAATTCTGTGACATGGATATTGCATTGGAGAATTCGCAAGTAAGCAGTCCGTCACGTCCGAGCATTACTAGTCCGTTAGGCCCAAGTCTAGTCAAAAAGTTTGTTCCAAAATAACAGTAATTCTATCTCCACGTCAATTAACTGAATCAAAACCATTAGCCACTTGGTCGGGTAGGACATTCAAAACGTCGTGTGACATCATATTTGTTTTATGCCCAAGCAATCATTATATTAAGAATAATTCAGATTCCGGTCTAATCATTTTTGATTACAAACCCAGTATCTTAAAAAACATTCAAAAATTTGAGCGTGTGTAGAACCCCATCAATCATGGTAAGGGATTAATATAAAAAAAAATCACTTTATGCGAACTATACACGCCTCTGATATGGCAGGACGCACCACAGTGCCATGTTTGCAAGTCAGAGGCGTGATAAGCACGAAAAGCTCATGAGTGACAATCCATTCGGTAATTTTTTTTGGTCCACTGGTTCATTGTCCCGCAGTTCATGTAATAACTTGTTGTAGCCAAATTTAGCCCGCTACTGAAACCAAACGCCGGGCCACCTTCCGTAGAAACGCCACTAAGTACGCGAACTACCAGTATCAATCATTAAAGACAGTGGAACATCATTCATTTTAAATATCACACCTAGTACGCGATTTTGGTGACTTAGATGTAAGACATAAAACATAAACATCGTCAATTTCTTGAACTTGGTTAACTTGGGGCATAGATATCAAACAGAACTAAAAGGTCCTTTTTTGACCCAATGTCGACAGGTTTCCTTAAAAGACAAACTGAGCTGTTTGCAAGATTTGAAAGGGACCCACAGCGCAAACAATGTCGTTTTGAACTTAGTGCAGCTGGAGAAAGTTTATGTGTAGAGACAAGCGAGTGCATCTTGGAACTGGGTTGATGTTTTGATTTGGGTCTATGCTGTGTAATAGCACGTATGCCTTTCGTGCTTTTGTACCAGAGTCTGTTGTATTATTATTGTGGGACTTTGCTTTCACGAACCTTAGATATAGGCGACGATGTGCATAAATATATTTTGGATCTTTTTTGCAAAAGTGCCACAGTTCAATATGTGCAAGAATAGTTAATCGGCTCTAGAAGTCGTATTTTTCGGTCGATTTTCTTTGGGTTTGCATTTTTGGAATCTACTGGCAAAATCTGAAAGAATAGCAGTTTCAAAATTTCAAAATTCGAAAATTTTTTTTGCCAAATTTTGCATTTTTTTCATTTTTTTTGCTTTTTGTCTGATTAATCTGAAAAAAATTGAGCAAAGACAGTTTAAGAAAGTAAACAAAATGGTACAGTAAAAATTTCAATTTCACTTCCGGTTTAAACTGGAAATCGATGTTCACTTCTGGTTGAATATCTTCCGGTGTAATTTGTATAGGACAAAAAAATTTATGCTGATAGATAGACAAAGCTATGACAAAAAAACGAAGAAAAAAAAATCCGGAACAGACGTGAAACTTTGGCCGCCATTTTGATTTCCCTGAAACTCTTCGATTTTTATTCAGCCAATTTGGCTGAACCGAATTTCAAAATTTTGGTGTCAAATGAAAGAACATAAAAATTAAGAGAGATCGCAGGAAGCCGATTTTTGAATTTCGATTTTGCTTTTTTGCAATTTGCGATTGAATTTTTTCAATATTTGATGGCGTATATCTCGTGACCTTGACCTTTGATGACCTTGACCTTTATAGGGTCAAAGGTCATTGACCTTGGCTATCATTTGATACTTTGACCTTTGACCTCCGACATGTACTTCCGGTTTTATAGCTATCCGTAAAAAGCCAAATTCGCAACTTTGGACTGCTCTAGCACGTGACCTAATTAACCTAGAGGGTTAATTTTTTCGGTTTTCTAATGTGCTTCTCATGCACTTTACATAGATATAGAACAATTGCTTTTTTAAAGCAAAATTGAAATTCGTGATTTTTTCAAATTTGAGTTTAGTTTTACCATATTTGTGTCTTTTTGACCTTCGTGTATGTATATCTTATGACCTATTCTATGTAGAACCTATATTTGGAATACAACTAGACACTTTAAATATGAATTCACCTATGACAAAAAAATTGGGGTGGGCGTGGCACATCCGGGTTGAATTACTAATTGTTTACATTTTGCGGCTGGGGCATAACTCGCATAGGATGCGTTTGTTCAAAAAGGGACTTTGCACACAATTACCTCATCCTTTTGGCCAGTTTGTGTTAACAGCTCAGTTGTTTCAGCTTTATAGTTCCAAAAAAGGAACGGGTTTTAACATTTGGATATTTTCATTTTTCGATTTTGACCTTTTTTGACTTTTGTTGACCTATATCTTTTGACCTCTATTATGTAGGAACTTTCAAAATGGAACTTTTTACACAATTACCTCATATTTTAAGCCACTTTGTCTTAGAATTTTGGTTGTTTCCGCTTCATAGTTCAAAAAAAGGAACAGGTTTTGGAAATTCAAAATTTTTAATTTTTGACCTTGACCTTTGTTGACCTTGACCTTTGTAGGATCAAACGTCATTGGCATTGGCTATCTATTTATACTTTTATATTTGCTGTCCTAAGTCAACTTCTGGTTTTATAGTCGTTAGCAATTTGAAATTTTAATGGCGTATATCTCTTGATCTTGACCTTTTTAGACCTTCTCCTTTACAAGATCAAAGGTCATTGACCTTGGCTATCTGCTGATACTTTCATTTGTGAGGTCTGACGTCTACTTCCGGTATTAGAATCTTCTAAAAAATAAAAAATTCTCAACTTTAGACTTGTTCTTGCGCTTGACCCAATTATCGTCGAAGGTTGATTTTTTCGGGGTCTTTAGCAAATTGCTACATTTGCAAAGTCCCACTCTGTGCCACGAGTGGCTCTAGTTATCAATTGTTTTCGCATCCAGCCTTGTGATAGGTCAATGTTTTATCTAGTGTAAGGTAGATTTCTCCACCTGTTTTTCAACAATGACACGAACTGTAGTCTTTTCGACAAATCGGTCTTGTGTTGCTTCATCTTCAGTTGAAAAATGCATTCTCGCAAGAAAAGAAATGAAATGAATGGAGTTTTACGTCCTACTTTTCTGCACCATGTGGGCTAATGAAGACGGACAACGCCATGCAGGGTGCAGTGAGGGAAATTTTGCCCTGACGGCGGCATTAGCCTGCTCTATTTAGATTTCCAACTGTCGAAGAATCTTTAACGTGAACAGCCTAGGTTTATTGTCTCATCCGAACGAACAGACGCTTTTCCTTGTCAGCCCCTTTTGAAAAATCCGAAGGTATTATCAAGACCTATGCCGGGATTGAACTCTGGACCTTCAGGTTAGCGAGCAAGCGTCTAACTTACTGAGCCACCGCGGCTACCTGCATCCTGGCAAGGAAAGTTGACGCATGTACCCTTCAACATCTTCTCCAGGTAGTTAATTACGTTTACGGAAAGCAACTCTTGCAGCAATTTCATGAATTTTAGTGTAGTGTAATTCATTGTAAGAAGAAGTCGAGTCTTCATGAATTGACATGACTCTGCAGCAATTTCTTCGTCTTCACGTAAGGTGTACAATACCAGTTAAAATTCAGCACCTATGCAGTGTAAAAACCAACGCCTTTTTTCGAGAGTCGGAATATTTGAACCCTTCGATGGCTTCAATGGAAGTGTCGATCATTCGAACATATTCTTCCCAGATCCATTCAGTTTTTAAGATGTGTATTATGGATACATGTATCTGTGAGAGACTCAATTTATTTATATAAAACTACATCTTGTATTAGATTTTTGTTGCATTTTATCTATTTCCATGCGCCAAATGTCAGCATTTATGATAGGTTTGATTTGAGGGATGAACAATTTTAATAAAGATAGCATAAAGGTAACACACGCCCACTACCAGCTGTCAGAAATGATAACAAAGTCTGTAGTGCTTTCACATGTGAAACCAATAATCCGATTGTTACTAATTTCAAGCTTTACAGGGATCTCAAGTTTCATCAAGATCGAATAAAAAATGTAGTCTCTATCAGGCCCACAAGCCAAATTAGACGCATTGAATTAATTCAAGAGCCATGACTCCAAAACCATTCATCCAATTTTTACCATTTTTGATCTTGAGATCTCATCAATATATACATGCATACCAAGTTTCATTGAGATCAGATAAAAACTGCACCCTGTATCATGACTTTAAGCAAAATTTGAAGCGTCAAGGGCAATAACTCCAAAACTATTCATCCGATTATGACCACCTTCAAACTTGACCGAGATCTTATCAATATATACATGCATACCAAGTTTCATCAATATCGTATAAAAACTGTAGTTTATATCGTGCCTACAAGCCAAATTTGACTAAGTCAAGGGCAATAACCCTTAAATCATTCATCCAATTATTACCAATTTCGAACTTGACCGAAATCTCATCAATATATACATACATACTAAGTTTCATCAAGATGGGATCAATATTGTAGCCTTTAGGGTGCATACAAGGCAAATTTAAGGCATTTTTACTAAGTCAATAGTAATAACTCTGAAACTCTATCCGATTAGTACCAATTTAGAACTTGACTGAGGTCTTATCAATATCTACAAGCATACTAAGTTTCATCAAGATCAGATAAAAAAATTGCAGCCTTTATCAAGCATACAAGTCAAATTTAACGCGTTTTTACTAAGCCAAGGGCAACAACTTTAAAACCGTTCATCCGATTATTACCAATGTCGATCTTGACTGAGATCTCATCAATATATACATGCATACCAAGTTTCATCAACATCAGATTAAAGCTGTAGTCTCTATCGTGCATACAAGAAATGTGGATGGACGGGCGGACGGACGGAAGGACGGACAGGGGCGACGGCAATATACGTCCACATTTTCATGCGGGCGTATAAAAAGGGAACAATAACACGGGCACTGGTCGGTTTTCTTTTGTATCCATTAGAAATGTTCCTTTTACATAAAATTTGAAAGTCTCTCCATGCTACCAATGGTGTTTTATGGCTTTGTTTATCAATGCCAAAGACTTTATCGTGAGCTTTAATTCAGAGAAAAACGGTATTGGTTTTGGGCCTCCTGTGAATTACCGAAAGCCAATGATAATGGCTTATAATGGCTACAGGTGCAACAAGTCATTAGTTTGTTGTGAATATTGAACGGTAGATTACTTTGGCAACTGCTAACGGCAATAATTTAGCTGAATGATCAAATTCTTTTAAAGATAGCTTGCCAGGCAAGGTAATATACGCCCACTAGCAGCTTTGATTTTGAACAAAAGTATTTAGCAGTACAGTAACAATCACCAGTATGAAATATTCAACCTTCAGTCATACATTTCTTTTGAACTCTATAGAGCGATACTTAAGGAATGAATGTGGATCTTGTTATCGTTATGGGGAAATAAACGCTGGTTTATCATGTGACAAGACAAATGACCCGTCTTGTCACATGATAAACCAGCGTTTATTTGGATGATAGAATTATCAAATATTTAATATTCCATTGAAATATTAACAACAATTGTAAATTTAAATAAATTGTAAAATTAGATAAGACTCTAGGTAAAAAACTTGGGTCAATCCTTGTTTTCGTTTTCGATGTATTCATACTCCTTATTGTCACGTGACAAACTACAGTTATTGGAAAATAAACGCCGGTTTGGCTAACTAGTTTATTGAAGGGAGTGATAGTAGAAATGTAAATATTGAATAATATTGAGTATGAGTTATTTCCCGTGTTTTTGAAAACGTGTTCAATTTTTAGCTCGTGAAAACTCTAGAAGGCAAATATTCAATCTTCGGCGAATAATAAAACCAAGTTTTGTCAAAATCCAGCAAGAAACATGCCTTTTAGTGTTTAAGAGCTAAATTTGAAAGCGTTTTCAAGAACATGGGCAATAACTCATACTAAATATTTTTTCATCCTTGGGTGATTACGAGCACTCACACCAAGTTTCATCAAAATCCCTCAATAATTGTGCCTTCTAGAATGCTTACGAGCTAAATATTGAACGCGTTTTCAAGAACAAGGGCAAAAACTCATACTAAATATTTTTCGATTCTTCTGATTTTCAATAGGGTTCATCCTTGAGTGATTACAAGCAACCATACCAAGTTTCGTCGAAATCAGTCAAGAATTGTGCCTTGTAGAGTGTTTACAAGCAATTGTGGACGGACGGGCGGAGGGACCGACGGACATGGGTGACGGTTCATCCTTGGGTGATTACGAATACGTACACCAAGTTTCGTCAAAATCCCTCAATAATTGTGCCTTCTAGAGTGTTTACGTTCTGAAAATTGAACGCGTTTTCAAGAACAAGGACAATAACTCATACTAAATATTTTTCGATTTTTCTGATTTTCAATGGGGTTTATCCTTGGTTGATTACAAACACTCATGCCAAGTTTCGTCAAAATCCATCAAGAATTGTGCCTTCTAGAGTGTTTACAAGCTAAAAATTGAACGCGTTATTGAATACTTCGTCACTTGATTTGATCCAAGCCAGAATAAAGTTATTACGAAATGTGCTTCAATATTTAAATGATTTCGAAAGTCATAAATCATCTAATAAGTGTAAAATAAACTAGACCTGTTTGACACAGGTCTGTCAGCTTCTGAGCTAGTTTACATTCTCTACATTTATATTTCATAAGATATGAATAGACTGTCAATGTTTGGAAATGTTTAGGTAAAAATGTAAAATATCTCTAATAAAATATTGAAGTTTGGGTTATCCACTCAGCCTTAAAAAGGTGTGAAATTAACACCACTTGACTTTTTGACCTGTTAGTGTTAAACAATCTTAAGTCTATAATTTCATCCTAACAATTCTGGTCAATTAATAGTATTTTTACACAAATTTTTTCCCAAATTTTGATAATGCATATTATTTGATATATTTATTTAAAGCTGCGGAAAAGTGCATTATTAATCTGTTCGAATTTTTCCGCTCAGTTAATTAGAACTCAATCAAAAGTCCATATAATTATAAAAATCACCTAAAATCAATCTTGCATATTTTGAAAAGTTTTAGGTTGACAACTAAAATAAAGACATTATTATAAAAATTACATTACAATTACATCAATTAAATTGTGAAAGGGACCAAGCTCATGTTACATAATCGTCCGAAGATACGGCAAATATGCAAATTACCCATTTTCATAAGTCTTACATATCAACAGATAATGTACCAAAATAAAAAAAAATGACAATCTAATTAAAGGAGATGTTGAAGTAGAAAGATGGGGTTTGTGGAAGCGCGTGGTCAAAAGTTATCACTACATGACCTGGTAGAAAACACTCTTACAGGAAAATTTTAAATCAAGTTTGAGAACAATTGGATTAAAAATGTAGTCTGCATTAAAGTTTTCCGTTTTCCGTTTTATTTTTGCATTTTTCAAGATGGCGGCTAAACGGCAAGGAATTTGCATGCACGGCAAAGGTACAAAAAGAAGATATTGAAGATACAAATTTAATGGAATTACAAATTTGGTAAGTTTTTTTTTAGTCCGAAAACTTTTTAAAATTTTTAAGCAGTTTTCCGCTACACCATTCCAGGTGGAGTCTGATGTCTGGAAATTTATCTAAATGCGGTCTGGAATGTCCTCTGACAACAATTACAAAAAATAAAAATAAGAATAAAAAAATAACAGTACTGATGCATGGCGTGTTACGAC
The DNA here is from genome assembly GCF_000327385.1 of Lottia gigantea. Taxonomy (NCBI): domain Eukaryota; kingdom Metazoa; phylum Mollusca; class Gastropoda; family Lottiidae; genus Lottia; species Lottia gigantea. The sequence continues at coordinate 3,705,069 of NW_008706746.1, forward strand.
AAACATGTACATACGAAGGTGCACTAATTCCTTTATACAATTCAATGCAATTCAGATAAAAAAAAATCCAGACAAGAAAGACAATTTTAAATTCTAATATACACATATAAGAAATTTGGATAGAAATAATGAAATTGGTAATGCACATGCGCATTAAAAATTTGATATTTCCATCAAATTGATAATTCAATTATACACATTACAGAGAAAAATTTAATAATTTGGATGAGAAATAAGAAAGTTGGTAATGCGCATGCGCACAATAAAAATCTAATATTTTATTATATTTGATTATACGTACAAAGTTTGATGAAATTTGAATAAGAAATATTATATTAGTAATGCACATGCGTACAACAAAAGTTCAATATGTCATCAAATTTAGAATTTGATTATACACAACATAACAAATTTATCAAATTTTGATAAAAAAAAAAATAATAGAGTTAGTAATACGCATGCGCACTGCGCAAATTCGATATTTTCCTGCGGTTCATAAATCGAATATACATCTATAACAAGTTTGAAGGAATAAGAAAGGAAGCCAATTAAGCTGTGGGTGTGGTTCCAGGGTGTTTCAGTAATTATAATTTAGAATTATTGTATAAAGGGTTTTTACACTCATATCATAGCCTATGTGTTCACTATGCATGTGATTTCTATCACGTGGCTTGTGAATAAGCCCGGGAAATATAATATATTTGTCATTCTAACAATTCGCTTCGATCTGTAAAGATCGTATAAACAATTGTTTATTTCTTATTAAACATGTTAAAAATGTTTAGTCAAAATGTAAAGTATATCTTCCTGTATTTGTCAGAGTATAGCTCCGAAGGACCATTGCATTTGATCGGACATGTTTTCAGATCACTTTGCACGTAATTTTTTGTATATTGCACCCTTTGTTTCATGTCTTATATTATTTATGTAGTCAATTTTATCGTAATAATTAATTTCAAAATTGAAAAAAAGAAGAAAATGAAGATCTGTAGTTTGGAATATATAGAGGATTGACTTTTCCTCAATAAAATTTTCTGACTAAGAAATGATATGATATTACTATGCATTTTATTTTATTTGTATCGAGCCGATTCAATAATATTATGATATGTATCAGAAAAACCTCATAATATATTTTGGCCTCTATTCTATGGGCTTTTCAGTTTTATTTTAAACAAATTTATGGTATTTGTGTTTTTGTGACAATAAATAGCTTCAAAATTATTATATAGGTGTAATTAAGATAGGATGATTGAAAAAAAAAGTTGGGTCGATTTTAAAACTAAAACCACATAGACAGGAATAAATTTGTTGGGAGATGGTATTTATTTTTCTGCGAACTGTTATCAAAGGCCTCATGTTTGCATTTCAAAATATTGAATATATGTTGAATTCTATAAAAGATGCTGGCTTTAGAGCGATGATGTAGAGATTGTTTCGCCACTTAAAAAAGAAGCTATGATGTCCGTTTGAGACTTGCTTGCTGGTCTGAAAGGGTTGATATTGAAGATCAGAGTAATGACAACCTTCAAATGGGATGATGTCGTTGAAAATTGATTTCGTACATTATGGCACGGATTGGCACCATCCGCCGTCTGTCGCCAATATTTCTGGTTGAGTACTGCCCGACAGTCTGTAGCAAAACTTTCATCCATAGTTTGTCATATATCATGACTTACATGTTTGTTGTTGAGGCCTTTGAATTCAGCGACAATCAAGGGATGAAACGGGCGACAGTTCATAGGGTCCAAATATGACATAAACAATAATAATCTCTTTATTCACAGAAAATCTCACACAGTTAATACAAATAAGGTGCTAACATAGTTATAACATAAATTAAATTTAATCTATTAATAATAAACTTCAGAACAATAAAAACTAGAGCCACACGTGGTACAGAGTGGGACTTTGCAAATGTAGCAAATTGCAAAAGACTCTGAAAAAAATCAACCTTCTACGATAATTACATCACGCGCAAGAGCAGTCTAAAGTTGAGAAGAATTCTTTGGAAGATTGTTATAACGGAAGTAGACAGACCGCACAAATGAAAGTATCAGAAGATAGCCAAGGTCAATGACATTTGACATTGAAAGGGAGGCGGTCAACAAAGGTCAAGGTTACGAGATAAAAGTCATCAAAATTTTTAAATATATACGGCTATAAAACCGGAAGTTGAGATAGGACAGCAAATATAAAAGTATAAATAGATAGCCAATGTGAATGACCTTTAATCCTACAAAAATCAGGGTCAAAAAAGGTCAAGGTCAAAAATTGAAAATTTTTGAATTTTCAAAAGCTGTTCCTTTTTTTGAACTATAAAGCTGAAACAATCGAACTTCCAAGACAACGTGGCTCAACGTATGAAGTAATTGTATGCAAAGTTCCATTTTGAACAAATGTATACGTTGCGAGTTATGTCCCTTGCCAAAATTGTCAATAATGAGTAATTTAACCCGGATGTACTAGGCCCACCTCAATTTCTTTTGCATAGGTTAATTGATTATCTGAATGTTAAGTTGTGTTCCAAATTTAAAGCT